>NW_007728327.1:18239-39187 GCF_000696425.1 Galeopterus variegatus
AAAAAGAATGAAATTCTTCCATTTACAGCAGCATGGATGAACTTGGAGAACATTAAGTGAAATAAGCCATACACAAAAAGAGAAATATTGCATATCTTCAGTTATAAGTGGGAGCTAAAAGAAAAAATAAAAGGAAGGAAAGAGTCAACAATTCCAATAATATATTGAACTTTCAAAAGGAGAGAACAAAATTGTGGTTCTCAGAGATGGGAAAGGTGGTAGGGGAGGAGGGTTAGTGAGAAATTGGTTAAGGGTTATAAAAAATGATTATGTTTTGTAAAGATGGGTATACTAATTATCCGCATTAGATCATCACATATTGTACACAGGTAGTGATATTCAACTCTGTATGTTTCAATAAAGAAGAGATTCTATCTTTTCTTGTAAATTACTAATAACAAAAGATCCAGGCATTTAAAGAAGAGCTCTAAAAGGAACTTTCTTTCTTTTTTTTTAAAAAAATTTTAATTGAAACGTATTGATTGTACAGTTACATGGTACAGAGTTATATTTCAGTGCACATATACAACAATATTTAGTGATCAAATCAGAGTAGGTAGAAAATTCATCACTTCAAAAATTTATCATTTCTTTGCAATGAAAACATTTAAGCTCCCTCTTCTAGACATTTAAGAACACACAATAAATTATTGTTAATTATAGGTGCCTAGCACTTCTGTACACCCCTAGAACTTATTTTTCCTATGTAGCTGTAATTTTGTGTCCATTAACCAACCTCTCACTATAGCCCCTCTCCCTCCCCTTTTCAGCCTCCACTAATCACAGTTCCACTTTCCACTTCTGAAAGTTCAACTTTAATTTTTAGCTTCCACATATGAGAACATATGGTATTTGTTTTTCTTTGCATGACCTATTTCACTTAACATAATGTCTTTCAGGCTCATCCCTGTTGTCACAAATGACAGGATTTATTCTTTTTCATTGCTGAGTAGTATTCCATCATGTATATGTACCACATTTACTTTATCCATTCATCTGTTGATGGACACCTAGGTTGATTCCGTATCTTGGCTATTGTGAATAGTGATGCAATAAACATGGGGGTGCAGCTATCTCTTTGGTATGCTACTTTCCCTTCCTTTGGACAAATATCCAGCAGTGGGATTGCTGGATCATAGGGTAGATCTATTATTAGTTTTTAAAGGAACCTCCATACTGTTTTCCATAATGGCTGTACTAATTTACATTCCCACTGTATAAGAGTTCACTTTTCTCTCCAGCACCTTTGCCAGCATTTGTTATTTTATTTTATTTTTTCAATAATTGCCATTGTAACTGGATTGACATGATATGTTATCGTGGTTTTGATTTGCATTTCTCTGATGATGAGTGATATTTAGCACTTTTCCTATACCTGTTGGCTATTTGTAGATCTTCTTTTGAAAAATGTCTATTCAGGTCATCTGCCTGTTTTTTAGTCAGAGTATTTGTTGTTTTGCTGTTGGGTTGTTAGAGTTTCTTGTATATTCTGTATACTAATTCTTTGTCAGTCAGATAGTTTGCAAATATTTTCTCCTATTCTGCTCATTGCCTCTTTGCTCTGCTAATTGTTTCTTTTGCCATGCAGAAGCTTTTCAGCTTGATGTAATCCCATATGTCTATTATTGCTTCTGTTGTCTATGATTTAGATGTCTTCTCCATAAATATTTTGCCCAGACCCATGTCTTGGAGTGTTTCCCCTCTGTTTTCTTTTAGGAGTCTTATATTTTCAAGTCATACATTTAAGTCTTCAGTCCATTTTGAGTTGATTTTGGTAAATGTTGAGAAATAGGGGTCTAGTTTAATTCTTCTGCATATGGGTATCCAGTTCTCTCAGCACCATTTATTGAAGAGACTGTCCTTTCCCTAATGCATCATCTTGGTGCCTTTGTCAAGAGTTAGTTGGCTAGAGGTATGTGGATTGATTTCTGGGTTCTCTATTCTGTTCCATTGGTCCATGAGTCTGTTTTTATGCCAGTACAATGCTGTTTTAGTTACTATAGCTTTGTAGTATAATTTGGATTCAGGTAGCATAATACTTCCAGCTATATTTTTGTTGTTCAGGATTGCTTTGGCTATTCGGGGTCTTTTGTTGCTCCATATGAATGTTAGGATTGTTTTTCTATTTCTTTGAAGAATGTCATTGGTATTTTAATAGGGATTGCATTGAATCTATAGATTGCTTTGAGTGGTATGGTCATTTTGACAATATTAATTCTTCTAGTCCATGGACATAGAATGTCTTTGTTTTTTTGTATCCTCTTTAATTTCTTTCATCAATGTTTTGTGGTTCTCATTGTAGAGATCTTTTACCTCCCTGGTTAAAGTTATGTAGCTATAGTAAATGGGATTGCTTTTTTGATTTCTTTTTCTGCCAGTTCATTGTTGGTGTTTAGAAACACTACTGATTTTTGTATACTGATTTTGTATCCTACAACTTTACTGAATTTGTTTGTCAGCTCTAAGAATTTTTGGTGGGGTCTTTAGGTTTTTCTCTTTATGTGATCATGTCTTCTACAAGCAGGGACTTTTGACTTCCTCTTTTCTAATTTGGATGACTTTTAATTCTTTCCTTTGTCTAATTGTTCTGGCTAGAACTTCCAGTTGAAATGTGTTTAACAGGAGTGGTATAAATGGGCTTCCTTGTTTTGTTCTTGTTCTTAGGGGGAAAGCTTTCAATTTTTCAGGATTATTTTAGCTATGGATTTTTCATATATGGCCTTTATTGTGTTGAGATAATTTCCTTATACACCTAATTTGTATAAGGAAAGGACATTAGAATGAAATGGAATGAATTGGAATGAAAGGAATTTGTATCATGAAAGGACATTGAATTTTATCAAATTCAAATGCTTTTTCTATGTCTATTGAGATGATCATAAGGTTTTTGTCCTTCATTTTTTTGATGTGGTGTATCACATTTATTGATTTGTGTATGTTGAACAATCCTTGCATCCCTGTTCAAATGCTTTTTCTATGTCTATTGAGATGATCATAAGGTTTTTGTCCTTCATTTTTTGATGTGGTGTATCACATTTATTGATTTGTGTATGTTGAACAATCCTTGCATCCCTGGGATAAATCCCACTTGATCACTGTGTGTAATCTTTCTGATGTGCTGTTGGATTGTGTTTGCTTGTATTTTGTTGAGAATTTTTTCATCTATGTTCATCAGGGATATTGGCCTGTAGTTTTATTTTTTTGTTGTATCAGTGGTGTCTGATTTTGGTACCAAGATGATGCTGGCCTCATAGAATGAGTTTGGGAGAATACCCTCTGCTTTGAATTTTTGGAATCATTTCAGAAAAATTGGTATTAAATCTTCTTTAGGAGTTTGGTAGAATTCAGCAGTGAAACCATCCAGTCCTGGTATTTTATTTTGGGAGGGGGACTGGGGGGCAACCGTTGATTATGGATTCAATCTCATTATTCATTATTGGTCTGGTCAGGTTTTTTTATTCTTTTTGGTTCAGTCTTGGTAGGTTGTATATGTCCAGAAATTTATTGAATTCCTCCAGATTTTACAATTTTTTTGGTATATAGTTGTTTATAACAGTCTGTAATAATTCTTTCTATTCTGTATTATCAGTTATAAATGTCTCCTTTTTCATTTCTGATTTTCATTGTTTGGGTCTTCTCTCTTTTTCTCTTAGTGTAGCTAGTGGCTTGTTAATTTTTTTTATCTTCTCGAGAAACCAACTTTTTGTTTTGCTGATCCTTTGTATCATTTTTTGGTCTCTACTTCATCTAGTTTTGCTGTGATCTTTATTATTTCTTTTCATCTACTAGTTTTGGGATTGGGTTGTCCTTGCTTTTCTAGTTCCTTGAGGTGTAACATTAAATTGTTTATTTGAAATCTTTCTTCTTCTTTTTTTTAATGTAAGCAGTTATTGCATTTGCAATAAACTTCTTTCTTAATTCTGGTTTTGCAGTATCCCATAGGTTTTTGTGAGATGTGGTTCTGTTTTGATTTTTTTCAAGGAAATTTTTATTTCCTGCTTAGTTTCTTCTTTGGCCTATAGGCTGTTCAGGAGCATGTTGTTTAATTTCCATGTATTTGTATAGTTTCCAGGGTTTTTTCTTTGTTATCATTTTCAGTTTTATTCCATTGTGGTCTGAAAAGGTACTTAATATGATTTCAATTAAAAAAAAATTTGTTGAGACTTGATTTGTGGCCTAACATGTAGTCTATCCTGGAGAATGACTGATGAAAAGAATGTATATTTTGTAGTTGTTGGATGAAATTTTCTACAAATGTTTGTCAAGTCCATTTAGTCTATAGTGAAGTTTGAATCCAATATTTCTGTGTTGCTTTTTTGTCTAGATGATCTGTCCAGTGCTGAAAGAGTGGTGTTGAAATCCCCAACTTTTATTGTACTGAGGTCTATCTCTCCCTTTAGATCCAATAATATTTGCTTCATATATTTGGGTGATTTAATGTTGGGTACATATATATTTACAATTCTTATATCCTCTTGCTGACTCGATCTGTGTATTATTATATAATGTCCTTCTTTGTCTTTTTTATAGCTTTTGGTTTAAAGTATACTTTATTCAATGTAAGTATAGCTATTCCTTCTCATTTTTGGTGTTCATTTGTGTGGAATATCTTTTCCATTCCTTCATATTTAGTCTATGTCTGTTTTTACAGGTGAAGCAAGATTCTTGTAGGTAGCACATGGTTGGGTCTTGATTTTTAATCCTTTCAGTGAGTCTATCTCTCTTACATGGAGAATTTAATCCATTTACATTAAATGTTGTTATTGAAAGGTATTGCCTTACTCTTGACATTTTATTAACTTTTTAAAAGGTTATTTTATATATCTTTTCTTCCTTTCTTTTTCTTTTATTTTTTATCTTTGCTGTTGGTTTTTGTAGTGTTAAGATATAATTTATTTTTCTTTCTTATTTGCATATCTGCTCTACTGGTGAGTTTTATTTATTCGCATTTTATCATGATGGTATTACTGGTCTTTTGCTTCCAGATGTAGGATTTCTTGTAGGGCTGATCTTGTGGTGGTAAATTTCCACAGTCTTTATTTGTGTGGGAAAGACACTATTTCTCCTTCATTTCTGAAGGATAGTTTTGCTGGGTATTGTATTCTTGGCTGGCACTTATTTTCCTCCCAGCATTTTCTATGTACTAATTCACTCTCTCCTTGCTTGTGTGGTTTCCGCTGAGAAATCTGCTGTTGGTCTGATGGGAATTCCTTTTAGGTGACTTGATGCTTCTCTCTTGGTGTTTTTAGAATACTCTCTTTTTCTTTGTCTTTTGACTGTTTGACTTCAATGTATCTCAGAGAGGAACTTTTTGTGTTAAATCTTTTTGGGGATCTTTGAACCTCTTGGATATGGAAGTCAATGTCACTCCCAATACTTGGGACATTTTTAGTTATTATTTTGTTAAATAGATTTTTTTTTTGTCTTTTTGTCTTTTTCCGTGTCCGGCAACGGATCGCAACCCTCAGTGTTGCCCCCGTACCGGACCGGGGACCGGCAACGGGATTGCAACCCTTGGTGTTGCTCCCGCGCCTCGCTCAGCCAGTGAGCAGGAACCGGTCTGTATGTGGGATTCAAACCCTCGGGCGGGAGCGCCACCACGCTTCCCAAGCGGTGCACTATCCAGTGCGCCACCGGGCCGGCCCTTGTTAAATAGATTTTTGTTGACTTTTTCTTCTCTTCCCTTCTGGAACACCTATAAAAAGATGTTTGTATGCTTAAAGTCATCCCACAGATCTCACAGACTTTCTTCATTTTTAAAATTCTTTTTTTTGTCTGACTGGATCATTTCAAAACACCCATCTTAAAGTTCAGAAATTCTTTTATTCTGCTTGATGTAGCCTGTTTAAGCTCTCAGTTGTATTTTTATTTCATTTAGTGAATTCTTTCATTCCAAGATTTCTGCTTGGTTCTTTTCTATTAGATATATCTCTTTGTTGAATTTCTCCTTCAGATCCTGAATTGTTTTTCTCATTTCATAGTGTTGTCTATCTGTATTTTCTTACATCTTACTGAATTTCCTTAAAATTAGTATTTGGATTTCCTTTTCAGGCATTTCACAGGTTTCCTTTTCTTTAGGGTTTGGTACTGGAGAATTATTGCTTTCCTTTGGGGGTGTCATGTTTCTTTTTTTTATTTTTGCATGTTTCTTGTATCCCTATATTGATGTCAGGACACCTGGTCAAACTGTTGCTTCTTCTAATATGCTGGAATAGCTTTTGAGGGGAGAGAATCTTTTCCATAGATGTGTTCTATAGTGTCAGTTGGGTAGGGTGTTTTAGGTTTGGTTCTGGGTGAGTGTAGTAGTTTTGATTTCTTGTAGTATTTTTGTAGTGTTTTGATTTCTTTGACAGTATTCAGTGTTGGAGTTGTCTGTGAGTGTCTCTATGGCCTAGGTGCTGGGGTGCTTAGCAGATCTTTGCTGGAATGGTTAACACTGAGTTGGGTCTCAGGGATTGTTGACAAGGTCTCTAGCTCTTGAGATAAGTGTTGGGGTGCTCTGAAGCTCCTCTGCTGGAGTGGGTGAGCATAGGTGAGCTTACTGGTACCCCAGCAAGATATTTTGTGTCTGTGTGTGTGCGAGAGAGGGACCATATTCACATAATTTTTATTATAGTATATTGTTATTGTTCTATTTTATTAGCTATTGTTGTTAATCTCTTCCTGTGTCTAATTTATAAATTAAACTTTATCATAAGTAGGAATGTGTAGGAAAACACATAGTTATACATAGGGTTTGGTACTGTCTGAGGTTTCGGGCATCTACGGGGGGTCTTGGAACGTGTCCCCTGTGGATAAGGGGACTCCTGTTGTGCTGACTCTGTACCACCCTTGGGCTAATTGAGATAATAGTAGCTCCAGTCATTGTCTCAGGGCTTCATTTTCTCATGGAACCTGGCTGAGAAAGGATGCAACAGACATTTCAAATTTGGATTTAAGGAAAGTTCAATTTGGTGAATGTTCCATGCAGGCATCATTGATTCATGAGCAAATACCATAACTGGTCTTGCCTCTGTTGTGACCACGGGGTGTCTCAGTCTTAAAAATGAGAAAAAAAAAATGTCTGGGGAATTAAGAAGAAAGTTAATCCTTTGGATTTTTTAAAAATCCTCACATTGTTATGACTTAAGAGACATAATTTTCTTTTTCACAAATCTTTCTTAGTCAAATCAAGACGGCCCTTCTCTGTACAACCAAGTGTTCCTTTGTTCACAACACAGAAATGCTTAACCTCTTTTGGAGGTGCTCTTAGAGGCTGATAGAAAATCATATTGGCTCTTCTGCTTTTGCAAGGATGAGAGCGCACATGGTCACTAAGAAAAATGCCAACAGGAAGATTCAGAGCATTAAAAAAGGATCTCAGGTACGAATGTGGGGGATTATTAGTATTTTTTAGATTCACATTTATTTCCATAATGTGCTTCATTTTCCCTGGATTCTACGGTGTTCTGGCCTCTGCCATGAAGAATAAGTTCTCATCCTGACAATTTAGAATTGGTTCTTTGTAGTGTTTGTCCTTGGGGAAGAATAAATTGTTTGAGAAGGTATTTGAGTGACCTTGTGCTTTTGAGCTAATCAAGAGCCTTCCCCGCAGTCTTTCTGAACAGAAGCCTTTCTTCTGGGCTGGTGAGGCTGTTAGTTTTTCAGCAGTGCAGGGCAAGGAAGAGAGAACAGGCTTTGTAGACAGAAATCCAGGCTTGAGTCTTGATTCTGCCACTGACCACTGTGCAGGCTGCAGTGAGTTACCTAACTTTTTTAAGCCTCAGTTTCCCTGTATGTAAACTGTGGTTCCTTGTACGTGTCTCATTGATCGTTGCGAGGGTTAGATAAAAGTATGTAAAATGGCTGCTCTGGGTGCCTTGATCTTAACTTCCAGCCTCCAGAACTTGGAGAAATATAGTTCTGTTCTTACGAGCCACCCAGTCTATGGCCTTTTGTTACAGCACCCCGAACCGACAAATGCAACCACCTGCAAGACATGCTCAGAATTCAGCTGCTCCTCATTCCACAGCTCCCACCCCACTCTGAACCACTGTCACCTCTTGTTTGAAATGTTATGTTACCCTCCCACCCAGCCTCCCCAATGTACCCTCCCACCCAGCCTCCCCGATGTACCCCCCCACCCAGCCTCCCCGATTTACCCTCCCACCCAGCCTCCCCGATGTACCCTCCTCCCAGCCTCCCCGATTTACCCTCCTCCCCGCCTCCCCGATTTACCCTCCCACCCGGCCTCCCCGATTTACCCCCTACCTGGTCTGCCTGTGTCCTCTACAGTCTGTTCACTGAGCAGCCAGATCAATCCTACTCAGATCCGCACGGGACTGTGGAACTTCTCTGCTCGCAATTCTCCAGTGACCTCCCACCTCACTGGGTGTGAGGGCCAGGCCCTGCCTTGCTCACCCACCCACAGTCTCCCCCACTCCCAGCCTTATTCTGCCCCATCGGTCCCAGCACCTCATGCTCCCTGGACGCTCCAGGCCTGGCTCTGCCTTCAGCCGCTGCTCTTGTCATTCCTAATGGCTGGATTTGATGACAGCAAGGCTCGGGCCTTGCTTTCTTCGGGCCCCATCTGCTGACCAGCTGCATTAGTCAGGGCAGGACTCTGTCCTGACAGACACCCAGCAGAATAGTGCTTGAATGCAGTGGAGATTAATACATGCCCATACAACTCTCAGTCCCAGGCTGACATGGCAGCTCCACAGGGGCCAGGCTCTCCCAGCTGCGGATGGTCCTTAGTGACACAGGCTGATGCTCCGTGGTCCAAAGGGGCCGTTCCAGCTCCCACAACCACACCGAAGCCCAGCAGTGGAAGGAGGAGAGGAAAGCGGAGGCCACGCGCTTCCTGAAAGGGCATGGCCCGGAATTTGCTCTGTCATCTCCCTGGGGACCCACTGGCCAGAACTGGACATCACTGCGAGAAAGTTGAGAAATGAGGTCGTCAGCTGTGAGGTGTTGGACTAAATGGGGAAAGAAGCACATCGTGTCTTGAGAAGAGGGACACACGGCTGCCTTAGCCACGTGACTGCCTTTGGCCAGCGAGTGTGCATGGTCCCTCGTTCCACAAGTGGAACATTCCATTCTCTCTCCCAAGGAGACAGCCTGAAGTCTCATCTGGTAACCACGTCTACTGAAAAGTCCAGAGTCCTGGGGTGACTTCCATCTCACTGTCAAGTCGGGATGTGGCTCCGTGGGCTGGAGGCGTGACGGTGGAGCAGCAACGAGTGGCCACAGCAGAAATTCCTGCTGAGGGCGCCCACGGTGACGATGGTGTCCTGCTGGGCTGGCGCTGTGGGGCTCTCAGCTGTGGGGGTGCAGTTCTTTCCCGCTGTACCCTCTGAGCTGGATGCCCTGTCCACTGTCTTCATCATCTGCAAGGTTCTTCGTCCTTCAGGGCCTCAGCTGAAGTGGCCATCAGACCACAGGGTCTCCTGGGGTGTCGTGAAGCTGTGAGAGCTGTTTTCTATGAGGGGGGTTTTGGGGACACAGTTTAATTTAGGAGTAGAACATCAGGCCTTGTAGGCTGCACATTTTTGTTGTTTTTTTTGACAATAATTTCCTCTGAAACTGTTGTCTGTGACTTCAACATAAATCTAGAATCCAAGTACACGCGCTCTCACTGCTTCTGTCCCCGTTACGTCTACCTGCACTGATGTGACGCCCTCTTCTGCATGTCCCTGTGCCACCGCTGTCCCTACCGTCTACTCTCCACATCCAGAAGATCCCAGTGAGATGAAGCTTGGATCACACAGTCCCTGCTCATACTCTCCGAGTGAGTGTCCACGTTCTCACAGTGGTCAGGGTGGCCCTACACCTCGGGGCTCCAGCACCCCAGGAGCTCCTCTCCCGCCGTGGTGCCCCCTCTCTCCCAAGCACACTGGACTCGGGCTGTTCCCCACACACCTTGGATTTGTGCTGGCTCCTCCCTCTGCCTTGGGCAGCTCTTCCTCTCGTCACCCCTTGTCCATGCCCTCCCTCCTTCAGGTTGCAGGTCACACGTCACCAGCCACATCAGGCCCATCGTCGTTGCTGCTATAAAAATTCCAACCCTCACACCTTCTGCACTACTAACCCTCACCCTGCTTGATGGTACATGGTACGTAACTTCTTTAGTTTACCATTTAATTCGTTTCATCCCTGTTCCTGCAACCAACCGACTAGGAAACACCTGCAGACCTGTTCGCGGGTGGGCCGGCACCTGAAAATGGACAACTGAGCATCACGAGGCCACTCGAGATGGCCTGAGGGGCAGCCATGAGGGGAGGTCATCCCGGTGGACAAGCTCTGAGCAGGGCCCTGGGTCCTGTCTGCCTGAATGAAGAAGTGGTCTGAGACAGAGACCTGCAGACTCCAGGGCAGTGACCACTGTCCTGGCAGGAAGGCTGGAAAGTGGAGACATGTGGTCTGGGGAAAAGGCGGGGTGGACCTCTGGGGGTGGGGACCTTACACAGGTCCTAATGTCTCAGGGGAGCACCCACCAGAGGGCACAGCTCACAAAGGCGTCTTCAACACCAGGTGGACAGGACAACTTACTCAAGGGTTGTAAGCTGGCCCATGGCAGGGGCTGTCCCAGTGGGCAGCTGCAAAATGGAGTGACCAGGACAACAGGTTGGGGTTAGGCTGGGGCTAGGCTGGGGCCCAGCATCGTGGGACCCTCCTATGGCTGATCCAGCCACTATGGCTCCTGCCTGCTCAGCCTGTCACCGGCAGGGGTCTCCACTGAGCCCTCGAGATGGCTCCATCTCTTGAGAAAACCGCGTGGCCTGAGCAATTGTCCTGGGGAAGGATCCGCGGTTTGTTTCCACTGGACTTGACACCTATTCTTGTGAGATTGATGCGATTGCCTTTTACTCCCGCAGTGCCTCTGCCGGCTCCTGAATCTGAAGGGCTATGGAATGCCTGATTAATCAGAAACCCATCTCTTCCAGTGTGGGTCTGATCAAGAGACGGATTTTACGGTGGAGGTGGTGCAGCCATGGGTATATGACCCGCATGTGCTCTTACTGTAATTGTGTACCTGGAACCAGAGAGCCAGTTAAATGATACGATGGCTTTTGAGGCTTAGCTAAGCTGCCATCTCAGATGACACCTGGCTGTGATCGGGGCCATGAGACAGGGAGCCCTGCTCACCGTAACCAGAACCCACAGGTCCTGGGGACCAGGGGTGGGGTGGGCTGCCCCTCCCCCCTCAGTGACTCACCTGCTGCCCTCTGCTTCCTGTCCCCAGGCTCTGCTGAATTACAGGGGCTGGTTCCTGGGGGCGGGTGGGTGCTGGGATTTCCTCTATTGGGGGGGGGGGGGCAGAACAAGGCAGACCAAGGTGGCAACTGCTTCCTGACCACTTCGGGCTTCTTGCGCCAGACCAACAGGCGAGGAAGAGTTTCTTCATTGGAGGGTAATTAGCTCAATTATCTCAAGGAGTTAGGGTTGCTGCTGTATAAGGGGGTGAAGGAATCATGCGTCCAGAACTTGGGGGTTCACAAGGCCCTTCCATGCCTGGCGATAGTGGTCACACAGCAACCATGACCCACAAATGCGAGGCCACCAGGGCAACACAAGAACAAGGCCGTGGGTGTGCTGGCCACATGTGAGGGGATTCTGGAATGAGGGGCTCGGGAGAGAGACAGTGGGCATTGTTTGTGACTTGGGACCCACGGCAGCAGCCAGTACCGTCCACTGACCCTCCTGTGGTGTGTGTTCTGTGGACTGCCACCGGTCCCCCCTGAGTGGACTTCATGAGCAGAGACAAGCCCGAGTGAAGCCGGGGGTGGAGCCGGGGATGTCTCCGTGGACACAGGCCCATTCATGTCCTCTTGTTCCGTGACTTCAGGTGTGGCCAGAGCAGGCAGTTCTGGAAGGATCCTTGTGCACGTCATGCTGAGATGATGGCACATCAGCACTCAGGAGCAGCTCCAAGAACCCGTGTGGGAATCGCTCCAGCGCCGGGAACAGCGGCTGTGGGGTGCGCTTCTGCCTCGGTCCTGCCCTTAGACACTCCCGATCTCTTCTCAGGGTGTCTGGGCAGAGTCCAGCCCATGGCCAGGTGCCATGCCCGTAGTCCACCCTGAGGATGGCTTCTTCTCTCTCCCTGTCCCCCAACCCAGGATTTCCAAATAAACGCCCTGCACACAAGCCGTCCTCTCAGGCCCAGCTGAGCGCGTGAGGTGTGAGTTTGGTTTCATAGGATCAGTGAGGGTTTCCCACGGGTTAGGAGCAGGCATGTGGGGTGGGGCGCACACACGAAGCATGCGATCTAAGAGGAGGGGGAGGAAATTATTGGGTCTGGGGACGTCACAGACGAGGCCCGGAGGCATAAGCAGTGTGGCGTTGGACCCCTTCTTTTTTTTCTAAGACTTTATGTCTTCAGGGCAGTTTTGGGCTCCCAGCAAAGCTGAGAGGAAGGTACAGAGATTCCCACACCCCTGGCACACCACGCACGCAGCAATGGCGAGTGCCCATGGTAGGGCCGCGCAGCCGTGCCTGACACCCCACGACAGAGAAGAGAGACCTCGTCCTCCAGGGGAGGGCGGCAGACGACGGTCCTCGGCTGGGTCCACCCGCTGCCTGCTCTCGTAGACAGTGTTCTGTGGAAACACAGCCCTGCTCATGTGTGTTCTGCTTTCACGCTGCAGTGGCAGAGTTAAGAAGCTGTGACAAAGACCATGTGCCTACAAAGCCTAAAATATTTGCTATCTGGCCCTTCACAGAAAAGCTTTACTGACCCCTGTTCTGGGTGATGGGGAGCCGGCAAAAGGCTTCAGGCAGGGAGTTGACTGGCCAGATGTTTTCCTTGGAAGGGTCACCTCGTCAATGAGTGTTGGAAGGAGAAGGGACAGGCTGGCCATGAGGACGTGTTAGAGTTGGATGCAGTGGACTTGGGGACGGGGATGGGGATGCAGACGGTGGAGTGGGCTGGAGAGGAGAGCATGACTTCGGGAGAAACCGAAAAAGCAGAGCTGAGCAGAGGCGTGGGACGGGCAAGGTGAGGACTGAGGGGGGCACCCCTCACTGGGGCGGCAGCTGGCTCCAGGGGTCCTGCCGCAGGGGTGGTTTCTCTTACTGCTTTTCTCCCGAGGGGCTGCGGTCACCAGGGGAGCTTCAGTAATGAACTGACTTGCCCTCTGCATTGCTTTTTAATGTCTATGTTAATGAGGTGACTGATACGTTAACTATCCTGACCCAATTGTTACACAACATGTATATGTACAAAAATATCAGATGGTAGCCCGTAAGTATGTACTGGTACATCATGTAAGTTAAACTTAAAAAATAAGTCTGATCATGCACTGGGCTTGTGTTGGGGAGAACAATCACATCAGGTTGGGTCCCATTTTGAGGAGCGACCTGCGTGTCATTGGCTTTAAGCCAGTCAGTGACTTGAGGACAAGGTTCCGGGCAGCAGGCTGGGCTGCAGGGGACTGTGGTCATCACAGGAGCAGGAATCGACACTGCATTTCATTTTCCCTGTTTGCCAATAGGGACTAGGGCTTCGCGGAGCCTGGCGGATGCGGCCTGGAAGACGCTCTGGAATGCGTGTCCGATCACAAGCCATCAGCTTATATTTAGGTTGTGTACATCCTTCTTGTAAATGAGGAGCCTGGGAGGAAAACAAAACACGTGTACATTTCATTCAGGACCTTCTAGTTTAGTTTTCTCAGTGATGCTTGAAAGAGCAACGGGTGTAAGCTCAGTCTGGTTTTGTTTGTTTTATTTTTTAGCTTTTTTTTTTTTCTTTTGTCTTTTTCCGTGTCCGGCAACGGATCGCAACCCTCAGTGTTGCCCCCGTACTGGACCGGGGACCGGCAATGGGATTGCAACCCTCGGCGTTGCTCCCGTGCCTCGCTCAGCCAGTGAGTGGGAACCGGTCTGTATGTGGGATCCGAACCCTCGGGCGGGAGCGCCGCCACGCTTCCCAAGCGGTGCACTATCCAGTGCGCCACCAGGCCGGCCCCTTATTTTTTAGCTTTTAAGCTTGTACTTTGTTCCTCTTCTCTTCCTTGTTTGTATATGTTCCCAACTTCTTATTTATAATTTTTTGGTACCATTTGAAATTAAATAACATGTAAAGTACATTGATTGCCAGCTGCTTTAGCTCTCCTTGACCAAACTCTAATCAAATTTTAACTTCTTATTCTGTATAAGAAGTTCTACAAAGGCAATTATAGCTGGAATTCCTAAATTTAAAACAAAGTCTTCATAAATATTTTGTAATTCTCTAATTAATTTGCAAAACTATGAAATAAGTTGCCCCATAAATTATACTACATCATTTGAATTTTAGAATTAAAAAAACACAATTAAAATGTACGTCTTTATTTTTATGGCGGGATGATTATTTGATACAAGTGTTTTAAAGTTTATAAAGCATTAGCTATTTTTCTGTTAGAAAAAATACTATCTAACATTTTGTGTGTGTGTTGGGCTAGGGCTCATAGACCCTTCAAACCCATTGTATAGACTGGGTCACAGACCCCTCACGTGCCAGGCTGGTCACCAGACCCCTCATGTGCCAGGCTGGGTCACAGACCCCTCACATACAGGTTGCAAGCTAGGTAATTGAGAAAGATACCAGGAGCTGTTGGCAAAGTTGACAGGTTCATTCCAAAGTGAGCTCAGCCCTCAGCTTCCTCAGCAGCAGCAGCAGCAGCAGCAGCAGCAGCAGCAGCAGCAGCAGCAGCAGCAGCAGCAGCAGCAGCAGCAGCTTACAGCAGATCCAGCAGCAGCTTACAGCAGATCCAGCAGCAGGAGCAGCCTCCGAGGGGCCCTGTGGATCAGAGCCGTTCATCCTTTATACTTAAGTCTGATAACCCAGGAACACCTGGGTGGAGTCAGACAACTAAAGAACACCTGGGTGCACGTGCACAATTACATCAGACAATAACTAAGGAACACCTGGATGCACATGCACGGTTAATGTTTACATCAAATGCTCGGCAAGATTCTGAACCCCTGAGGGATCCTGACCATTTACTTTCATTTTCCTGACAGTGTGTATGGTAGTTTTCTGGGATCTTAATCATCCAGTTTTTAGAATGAGGCTCAGTTGTCCAGCAGCTTGTGCTGGGTGAGCCCCACTGCGCTCTACCAGCTTCCCTCCTGTCTTCATCTGTCTCTCCTGTGGGCTCTTCCCTTCCCTTCTCTACAGGACGCTGTCCTCAGGTGATGTCATCTGGCCCCACCACTGCGTGTATGCAGATGTGCTGATGATCTCCAGATGTGTGGCTCCACCCTGACTTCTCCCCTGAGCTCGGATCCCCTACTTGCATGATTACTTAGTGGGCTTTTGGCCTAATGTCTCAAAGGCCTCTGAAACTGTCATGCTTACCAGCCTCTCTTCAGCCTTCCACATCTTGGTTACTGGCACCATTATCCACCAAGGAACTAGGTCAGAACTTAGGAATCACCTTTGAATTCCCTGTTTCTCTCATCTCCACATGCAGTTGATCGTGGCGGCTACACCTCCAAACACACCCGTGGGCTGACCCCACCTCCCGGCCCAGGCACCGCACCTGCCCTCTCCCTCCGTGAGCTCCTGCCCGGGCTGCTGCAGTAGCTGCTAATGCATCTCATCTTGATCTACATCCACTCTCCATGCGGGAACTGGAATTATCTTTTAAAAATGTAAATTACTTCCCATCACTGCCCCTATTAAACCCTCTTAATGGTCTTCTCTCATACTTGGAATAAAATAAAAATCCTTACCTGGCCTGTAAGACCTTACATGATGTGGTGTGAATTTTTTCTTAAAATTCACTGCAAAGCTAAAGCTAATTCCATGTCTACTAAAAATCCCCATTGCCGTTGTTATTTGCTAGTATGGTTTAGGTGTCAGTTGCTATATTAAGATGATGAAACACATGTCTTATCAATGAACGATGTTAGCAATACAGCCCTTGCATATCTAGCGAATCTTCCTGAGATATAATTGAACACCATATTTCCTTTATGACAGGGAACTGGACCAGTCGTACAGGACTAAGGGCCCACCTCCTGCACTATGACCTCATCTTAATTTAACTAATTACATCTGTATTCACATTCACAGGTACGGAGGCTACGACTTCAACATAAGTTTTTGGGGAACTCAGTTGAACCTGCAACAGGGAGTAACACTCGCATCCCAAACTGGGACCTCTACTGAGCTAGAAGTGTCACTCTAGCGGCAGTATGCAGAGGGTTTTGGAGGAAAAAAGGGTCCTGGGTACGAGAATATAAATTAGGACACTGTTTAAATTGTCCCAGAAAGAGATTAATTTCTGAACCAAGGAGCGGAGTTTGTAGTAGAATATTTTGTCTCTATTTATAATTTTGTGTTCAGAAACTCAAAGCCTTTTTCAGAATTTTACTCTCTTCCTCCCTGCAGCGCCAGGTGTCTGGTCTTTGCAGACGAGCTTTTCCTGCAGCTCTTCCTGGACCTGCTGGAGGCCACAGTTATCAAACTGTCCGTGGTGGGGATTGAGCAGCTGAGCCCTGGGGCTGGTGAGAGCCGAGTTTGTTTATGCAAATTTTGTTTTATTTTAGTCTTTCCAGTGACTGTCTTGGGACTTTAATTCTCAGCCGAGGGCCAGGAAAGAAAGGGCTTTATTTCTCAGATGTGGGCATTTGGGATGATATGTGAAGCAAACACCACCACTGAGGAGTGAGCCCTTCCTGGGCAGCTCGCTTTGCCGAGCGCTTCATGAGAAACAAGATCATTATGTCCTCAGGGGAGTCTGCGGTCTCGTGGCGAGTCCAACATATTTTTTTCTCTTTAATTTCCACAGCTTTATTTAGCTTTTGAAACATTCCTTTCAAATATGTTAGGTTATTCTAGTATACGTTTTCTTTCTTTATGATAAAGCTGTGGAAATTATCCTGAGCAGAGTCTACAACAAAGAAAAACATTCAACTGCAATAATGAATCCATAGATGATTATATTCTTATAAATTCTTGTATTCTAAATCCAAGCAAGTGTCTTTCCAAATTGCATATATTATGTAGATGGGCAGGAAAAGTATATATAAAAATTTGTTTAATTAAGTAAAATAAACATGTTTAATTAAGTTTACCAATGTGTTATAGTTAAAAAGGGCATTCGAGATGATTGAGAAACCCTGGTGAAAGTATTAATTCTTTAAGCACATATTTATTGATGCTGACTATATATTAGAAAATGGCTGGGCTATAATCAAGAGAGAGCAAGGCCCGTGGACCTTGCATGAGTAAGTTTGTTACTCCATCTGTCTATGTGCATTCGTTGCAGCCCTGGCCTGAAAGGGACCTTAGCCAGAAAATGGTCATCTTTGGGGTAACTAAGACCAGGAAGAAAATTTCAGTTAGCAATTAACTTAGGAACTGATAGTCATCACCCCTTGAAGTTAGCAGAAGAACCGAGAAACTGACAGTATGGCTGAAACTGTCCAGGGATGAAATCATGCCCCAAAAGGGTCCTTCTCAAAGTTTATTTCTGTTTGCCTCCCATCACATCCTCTTATGTTGAATTACTTTAGATGTTGAGCACCTAAAACGAAGAGTTGAAACTAAGTTTTCCTGTTTTTCTTACCCTTCCTAATCAACTACAAACAGAGAAAATCCAAGAGAAAGGCACAGCACCCTGGATGATTATTAACTCACCTTCTTGCTTAAAGGAAAATTGCATCCACATTAGTTACAGGTCTGAGTCAGGTATTTTTATGTTCCAGTGATGCTTGACCGAGGTTGTTGTCTTTGAGCTCTCCCTAGGAGATAAGGACTCTAACCCCTAAATAATATCAAGGGCTTGAAGCTGATCAGTCCACCAACTGCAGACTCTGTGATGCTGAAGCCCCCAGTCCATCATGGGACCCTGACATCTGACTCAGACCCTCTACTAATCCTGCAACCAGCCTCCCCCTTTTCCTGCAGGACAAAACCCTTACCTCACCTTCCCACCTATTCCCCTTTATAAACCGCAGAACAGGCATCAGACGGCAGATGATTTTAGCCTGGTCAACCCCCAGATTGTGGTTATCTGAATAAACCTTCCAATTTTTCCACTAACATTTGGACTTTTCAGTCATTTGTTCAGTGCAAGGTGGCAAGCTGAGCCTGGCTGCTGGTGACATACCTAACCCTGTTCAACTCCAAGGTTCCCTCGTGTTCTCTTTTTTTCCACATTATTCTCAACAACTTTTTAAAATCCTCAAGCCCTAATACACATCTCCTTTTGGAAGGAGGTGTAGGTTTCTCCTTCTAGAGGTGGCCACGGACCTTCCCTCCTCTGCATCTTCCCCCATCCCTGGCTCGCTTCTCCTAGGAAGACATTTTCCCCTCGAGTTCCCTTGATCCCCTTCCCTCCAGCTAGTTTACCACAGTCCCTGTGATGTAAAACAACAACAGCAAATAATTAACATGTTAATGTGAATGGTCACCCAGCAGTGCCAAGTTGCATCTGGTCCCTGGGGTGCCCTGGCTTTTGGGGTAGAGGCAACAGCGTGCAGAAGACACTGGGTGGGGGCCAGGGCAGTGGTAGTAATAGTAAAAGGTCAGAGGTGTCCAGGAGCAAAAATTACAAAACATAGGTATGTTGACTTGGCATTTTGACAGAGTTCTGGCAAAATTGCCTTACCAAGACGTCTCCTGGTTCAAAATTCTGTACCCTATCCTCTTGGTTTCTGATCTCTAGCAGCATTTCCCATGGGTAGATTTCTTGCCTCTGGACATCGTTTCTGGGCCACTGAAAGCGAGTCCTGAGCAGCCTCGGCATATTGGTGGCAGGCTTGGGTCCCCTAAATGGCTAGCCACATTCCCATGGGCCTCCCTTTTCTCGTGGAGTGTTTTAACTTCTAACAAAATTGTGAGAAGACATGCTTATACGCCTCTCCCCATGGCCCGCCCCTCCTTGATATTTCTTGCTGGAAGTCCTGGGAGGGGAACAGTCTGCTGACCTCACACAATGCTGTGTGGGTCTATTTGTCCATTCGACGGCAGAGATGCTCCTTCTGGATTTAGGTCCTTTCCTTTAATTGCACAGGTTGTTTGCCAGCTTCCTTTGGCAAGAAGGAAGTCAGGATCATTCGTCAGCCTTCTCCAACCTTTGTCTCTGCAGCTGGATCCCCGTGCCACTCCGTGATCCCTGATGGACACTGACCCAGTGCAGGGTGGGGACGGGGTTGGCTACTTCTCCATGTGGCTGCTGCTTCTGCAGCTGTCCTTTCAGGCACAGGTCTACGCACAGGCAAAGTGTTTCTTAAAAGAAGACATAGCTAAAAAAAAAAAAAAACCAGTATAAAAATGATGTAACTGATGCTTAAGTATCCACCATTGAGATTAAGCAGATGTTACTATTTCAACATATATTCTTTACCTGTCTATTTTATAAGAAATTAAACAAATTAAAAATATAGATACAAAGATACTGTAATGGTAGATGCATGACATGCATTTGTCAGAACCCACAGAACTGCACAACTCAAAGAGTAAACCCTAACGTAAACTATGGACTGCAGTCTATAATAAAGGTATCAATATTGACTCATCAGTCATAACAAATGTGCTGCACTCACACAGCATGTTAACATGAGAAATGCCTGTCCGGTGTAGTGTTTCTCCCTCAGCCTGGGTCTCACAGGAGCACATGTGGAGCAGAACTGTAGCAGCCGCCCACAGCCATTGACATGCAGAATGAACGACAAGCAAATGCACTGAGATTTTGGAATTGTCTGTTGTTGCAGCTAAAGCTGACTGATACAACATCCTTACTGGATCTTGCCAGACATTAGCATATCACATTGTGATTTTAATTTATTTCTATGTTGCTAATGGAATTGAGCATTTTTTTTTTCCTGGCCACTTGAGTTTCTCCTTCTATGAAAGACCTGCCCATGTCTTTTGCTCAGTTTTCTACTGTGTCATTTCTATTTTTGATTTTTAGGAGTCCTTTACATAGTCCAGTTGGGTATGTGTGTCAAGAACATCTTCTCCCATTTTATGAATTGCCTCTTCATTCTCTTTATAGTATCTTTTGAAGAACAGAAATTGTTAATTGTAATGTAGTTAAATTTATCAGATATTTTCTTTATGGTTTGTGTTTTTTACTTCTTTTTATAAGAAATCCTTTTCCACTCTGAGGCCATAATGAAATTCTCCTATATATTTTTCTGAAAGAAATATAGTTTTGTTCTTCACTTGGAAACCTTTAATCCATTTAAAATTTTTTTATAAAGGGTGTAAAATAGGTATCTAAATTTAAGTGTTTTACTTTTTTTTAAGATTTAATTTTTTTACTTTTTAAATTTATTTTTTGACAGTTTTTTATTGAAAGATAATTTATATATATTGTTGGGGTACAGAATTGAATATCAATACATGTGTACGATATGTGGTGATCAAATCAAGATTATTAGTATATTCATGTTTACAAAATGTAATCAGTCTTTGGGACCGTTAACATCCTCCTCCCCCTTTCCCACCTCTAATAACCGCAATTCTGTTCTCTCTTTTTTTCTTGAAAGTTTAATGTATTATTGTGATTGTTTGTTTGTTTGTTTCTTTTTTTTTTTTGCCAGCTGGCCGGTACAGAGATCCAAACCCTTGACCTTGGTGTTACCAGTACCACCCTCTCCCGAGTGAGCCACCAGCCAGCCTCAGCCAGCACCCCCCCTCTCCTTCTCCCTCTCTCTCTGTCTCTCTCCTTTCCTTCCTTCCTTTTCCCACTTATGAGTGAGGACATGTGGTATTTCTCTTTCTGTGCCTGGCTTATTTCACTTAACATAATTTTCTGTAAGTTCATCTATGTTGCTGCAAATGGCAGAATTTCTTTTTTTTTTTTTTTTTTGCCAGCTGGCCGGTACAGAGATCCAAACCCTTGACCTTGGTGTTACCAGTACCACCCTCTCCCGAGTGAGCCACCAGCCAGCCTCAGCCAGCCCCCCCCCCTTCTCCCTCTCTCTCTGTCTCTCTCCTTTCCTTCCTTCCTTTTCCCACTTATGAG
>NW_007728327.1:39673-41561 GCF_000696425.1 Galeopterus variegatus
CTTTCCTTCCTTCCTTTTCCCACTTATGAGTGAGGACATGTGGTATTTCTCTTTCTGTGCCTGGCTTATTTCACTTAACATAATTTTCTGTAAGTTCATCTATGTTGCTGCAAATGGCAGAATTTCTTCTTTTTTTTTTAATGGCAGAGTAGTATTCCATCGTGTATATATACCACATTTTCTTATTCAGTCGTCTGTTGATAGGCATTTAGGTTGGTTCCAACTCTTGGCTATTGTAAATAGAGCTGCAACAAATATGGGAGTGCAGGGATCCTTCATCATGATGATCTCCATTCCTTTGGGTATAAACCCAGCAGTGGGATTGCTGGATCATATGGTAGTTCTATCTGCAGTTGTTTGAGGAACCTCCATACTGTTTTCCATAAAGGCTGCACCAATTTACAGTCTCATCAACAGTGTAGCAGGGTTCTCCTTCCTCCACATCTTCCCCAGCGTTTGTTATTCTGTCTTTTGGATACTAGCCAGTCTAACTGGGGTGAGATGGTATGTCAATGTGGTTTTGATGTGCATTTCCCTGATGCTGAATGATGTTGAGTATTTTTCCATGTGTTTGTTAGCCATTTGTACATCTTCATATGTGAAATGTCTATTCAGGTCCTTTGCTCATTTTTAACTGGGTTAATAGTTTTCTTACTATTGAGTTGTTTGAGTTTTTTGTATATTCAGGGTACTAATTCCTTGTCAGAAGCATAGTTTGCAAATATTTTCTCCCATTCTATAGGTTGTCTTTTCACTTTGTTAATTGTTTCTTTTGCTGTGAAGAAGTATTTTTAGTTTGGTATAATCCCATTTGTTTACTTTTTCTAAATATATATATGTGTGTATATATATAAAAGAACAATATCTCAGCTCTATTTATTGAACTTTTTTTTTTTCTGACTGGTTAGGGGATTGCAACCCTCAGCACGGTGTTGTCTGCACCACACTCAGCCAGTGAGCACACCAGCCATCCCTATATAGGATCTGAACCCGCAGCCTCAGTGCTACCAACACCACACTCTCCCAAGTGAGCCACGGGGCTGGCTCTATTTATTGAACTTTTAATTTTTTTTTTGGCATCTGGCCAGTACAGGGATCCGAACCCTTGACACTGGTGTTATAACAACACTACTGTCTTTTAAATATAATTTCAGTGTCATTGCTGTTGTATATCAAACGCTTGTGTGTGTGTATATATATATAAATACATATGAACATGAAAGTACTTCCAAAAGTTCATGAAAAAGTACAATTGAAAGATACACGAGTCTTTTTATGAGCTTTTGGAAGCACTCTCATGTGTGTGTATATGTGAAGCATCTTCAAACATTCATGGAAGGATTTGTATTATCTTTTAATTCTGTTTTTCCACGAACTTTTTGAAGCACTCTCACGTATGTGTGTAAACATATACACGTACATAGACGTCTATGTATGTGTGTATAGACGTGTGTGAAACACAGTGTAGAGTCTTTCTATTTTGAGCCATGGATCTGTTGGTCTGCCCTTGCTCCAGCACTACAGTTTATGGCTATATTTCTAGAATATATTTTGCTAAATTTCTTAAGTTTCTTAGCAATTCTTGGCTCTTTAATCCTCTCTATAAATTTTAGGATCAGCTCATAAATTCTATAAAAGATTCCATAGGATTTTAATAGCAATTTCAATGAATTTATACATTAATTTAGAAACAGTTTCTGTCTCTGATATTGACTCTTCTTAAACATACACATTCTATATGTATATACACACATTTATATTTAAATCTTCTTTTAGGTCTTTTGATAAGGCTGTATACAATTTTCTCCATAACGACCTTGAAGTTTTTATTACACTTCTTACTAGACATCTTATTTCTTTTTGCTGTTCAAATAGTATCTTTCCATTG
>NW_007728327.1:42237-74394 GCF_000696425.1 Galeopterus variegatus
TGTGTGTGTGTGTGTGTGTGTGTGTGTGTGTGTGAGTGCGCCTATGGCAGTGACAACTCTGCCTGGCAAGTTCCCTCTCACCAGCTTCTGCTCCACTAACCAGGTCACCAGCTGTCCTGGGAACCCACCCTGACTTTCCCGTCTCCAGCCTTCGATCCTGCTGTTCTTTGTGTCTGTGAAGTCTCTGCTCTCCCCACCACGCTAAGGGATGAAATCCTCTTCTCTTCTTCATGATCCAGATGAAATGCCTGTTTCCCCTGATGTATCCCAGCCAGGTATAAACATTTCTTCCTCTTTTAAGACTTAGCACATCTGCCTTGAATTATACATGCGTGCAGCAGAGGGCTGCTTTAGGATAAAGATTATAACTTATTTATCCTTATATTTCCCCTGACAACTCTCTCCACTGCAATGCCTAAGACAATGGCTGGCGAGAAAAAGGTGCTCAATAATTATTCATTAACACTGGGTATTAGCTGCTTCTCCTTTTTGTATATTTAGTGAAATTGTTCAGTTCAGGGAGAAGTGATACTATCTTTCGGTCAGAAATTGGCGCTTTCTGCCTTATGCCTTGAGGCCAAAATCATCCTGTCTCCTTTCATCACCTGTCTCCTGTCTCCCTGCCTTGATCCGGCAGCCTGTCCTCCCCCGAATGCATGCTTGCAGCCTGGCTCACACTCCGTGCACAGGGTTTTATGTGGCGCCTCAGAGCGGCTTCCCCAGATCCACTGCTGAGATGATTTTAGCTGCACTCTCATGCACGTCACGCCTTCCAGAAGAATTAGCGAGGGGCTTGAGAAAGATTCCTAAACCTTACCATGCCTTGAATTATCCCAAGAGGTGCTGGGAGTTTTCAAAACAAAGTTAATTGCAATCGTGGTAATCACACACGTATTTAATGCCATACAACACTTTGAGTCTAAGATGAATGTTACGAAAATTGAAGTGTCAGAACCGTAGGAAGAATGGGATGCAGGGGGACTGAATTATTTTTCTGAAAAAGAGAAAAAAGTTTCCTGAAATAGTAGATGTTACCCATGTGAAAGTCAAAAAAGCCCACGTGTTGTGGTGAAGACCTGTCCCGGGATTTCAGCCTGCCCCCCAACCCTGCAGCGTTCAGAGCCTCGGGCACGTGGACACGTGCACGACCCTCCTGAGCCTGGGTTTCTGCAGCTCCAGGTGCTTGTGGTTCTGAAATCCCATGACTTAGTATTGGCTTAGCTTTGTGTACGCGTATTAGGGTGACTGCATTTGACCACATTTATAGTTATTTAGTATCTATAGGATGCCGGTGTCTAGATATACTGATAATATGGATAGTTTATGCAAAACCTAAAAATGTAGAAGCAACTTCCTGTCTCTTTGCTCGTTTCGCCTTTTTTCTACAGAATCTCCTTTCTCATCTTCTTGCCCACCAGCCTCCGGGCACCAGGTGTCTGAGAAGCTATGGATAGTTTATGCAAAACCTAAAAATGTAGAAGCAACTTCCTGTCTCTTTGCTCGTTTCACCTTTTTTCTACAGAATCTCCTTTCTCATCTTCTTGCCCACCAGCCTCCGGGCACCAGGTGTCTGAGAAGCGTCCCTCCACACCCACAGCCACCATCGTTTTTCCTGCAGGCACTCTGCTGTCTCCATTCTTCTGCCTGACAACCTGCTGTGCACATGGGCAACTATTGTCCCATTGGACAGGCAGGGAGAGGGACGTGGGGAGGGTGACATGGGTCCTGAGCCCAGTCTCCGACTCCAAGTGAGGAACACTCCACGTCTCCCCACTGCTACGAGTCATGTTTAGCTTGCGTGACTCAAGCCAACCCAAACCTCGGGACTCATTTAATTCCCTTCCTGCCTCTGCTGGTGTCCTCTCTGCTGAGGATGCTCTCAGAGGTCACCATGGGCAGGTCCCAAAGCTTTCCTACATCCCCACTGGAAATGTCCTGCTTTGCCCGAATGCTGGCACTGTCTCTCCATTCTCATGTGGCGTTTCTTGCCTTATGCCTTGTATTAGAATCATTATCATGTGTCCATTGCCTTCTGTTCTAGATGGAGAGTTTCTTCAAGGCAAGGTGAACATCTAAGTTATTGTTTGAACTGAGACACTTTTGGGAGGGGATGGAGTTTTACTGCTGGTTACTCCAGAGCAACAGGCAGAGTCCTGCATTGTCCCAGGCAAGCCATGCTGTGCAGACACCATGATTAAGGAGCAGGACATGTCAAGCCATCTCTGTACTCCCACAGTACTTAGCTGTAGTTACAAATACATGTGCTGAGTAAGCGAGAGAATAAACACATTGACATAACTTGGGTGCCTTCTTTCACATGTGCATCCACGAGGGTAGGATGCCACTGTTGGAATTATTGTCATTGTCAACTGTTAAAGAAACATGAGATATCCATGGACAACAGGGGGACGTAATTTTCCATAAAAACGGGATTTCTATTTTAACACGTCAGACAACGGAAATTAGAACTTTCTGATCTCCTGATGTTCCCAAGAGCAAATCAGCACCAGGGCATCCAGAGAAGCCTCTCAGCCCAAAGAACCCATCGTCTGATAAGGAAATTATAGCCCAGAGATAGGAGAAGGGGCTCAGACCTACTGGCTACTAAACAATACATTTCCTGCTGAATCTGTCTTATAAAAAGTAAATTTAGTTGTGGTCTAATATAACAGATTATGTTGATGGGGCATTAATGCCTCATCATGGCAGTGCCCTTCAGTTTGGGGGAAATAGCTTGAAGAGACATTTATTAGGAAATTCTTTTGCATTTAGCTGCTTGAGAAGACTGAGAGCCAGGGAGCTTGTCTTGAAGCTTACCTTAGACAGTTTAACAGCACAGATTACTCCAGTTGATTTCTGAACCATGGAACTCCTGACTATAATTGAGTTTTCTAGAGAATGTGGGGCATGCATGTGTGTATGCATGTGTGTGTGTTCATGTGCGTGTGCGTGTGTGTTTATATGTTGTCTTCATAAAGAATTGAACATATTATGAACTCTCATTTATCTTACCAATGTAAAGTATTTGGATTCTGAGTGATTTGCCTTCCATTTTTGATCAAGACAGTCGCACCCTTGACAGGTCTTTCCCCACTTTACACGTATGCACATGGAATCACTTCATCTAATCCAACACGGCTTGATAAGGAGCCTGAAGTCTCTGTTGGGTCAGTTATTAAGTGGCACAAATCAAGCTGACCTCTTTTTGCTTTCTATGGGAAAGAGATTCATGACAAGCAGAAATGACCTGCAGTGTAGGGTTCTCGACAGGAAGACCTTGGACTGAAGAGGTCCAGGGGATTCAGGCTAATTGTTCTGAGCACTGCTTTTACTCTAAAGCCCATGTGAACGTGGGTGGGCCAGGGGACCACCTTTGTCCTCAACTTCATCCATTGCCGACCCACATAGGAATCCAGGTACTTCCAGTTCTGAGAATGCTATCCAGCAGGTAAGAACATCCTCCAAGTGTCTGATCTATTTAGGGTCCTGCAACAGGGTCGACAGGGAAAGATTCAAAGATAGCAGGTTATGGCATCTCTCTCCATGAGGATCTTAGCAGAGGAGCTGGAGACAAAAAATATACACTTTTTTTAAAACTGTAAAAGTGACATGGGGAAATTCAAGTTGAAGATGATGGAGGAAAGATTGGAATTCCTGTCTCAATAGCAATCGAATTAAAAGTAGAAAACAAAAACAGCAAAAACACTCACTGGCAGCAATCAGACATTCGACAGCACTCATGAATTTTGAGATGGGTGGTTCAGAGAAGGCAGAACTCTGGCACAGCTCTGTGCCCACTCACACTGCACCTGCCCTGCCCGAGGTAGTGCAAGGAGGGAAGACGGCTCCATAAAACGCCAGACTTTCACTACATCCCCAATTTAGAGGAAAGCCAACTATGGGGTGATTAGGCAGTTTGTTCCAGGGCCAGTGTGAATACTGGTGCAGAACCACAGAAAGATCAAAGGAATAATGGTGGGTAAGTCTCACGTGTCCTCGTACTGAGACAGCATTCAGCGTGCTAAGTGAGGTGAGGAGAGACTGATGCACCAGGTGCAACAGTATCGAGGACACAGATAATCACGGGCCAGTGTGAATACTGGTGCAGAACCACAGAAAGATCAAAGGAATAATGGTGGGTAAGTCTAACGTGTCCTCGTACTGAGACAGCATTCAGCGTGCTAAGTGAGGTGAGGAGAGACTGATGCACGTAAGTGTACCAGGGCAACAGTATCGAGGACACAGATAATCACGAAATTTGAGAGAGGAAGGGGGAGTGGGGGAAGGGAAGAAAGAGAGAGCAGGAGAGACAGAATCCCAGATAACCCACAAAGGAATAATAACAACCATTAAAGCTGCTCCTTGGTTATCAGCACCAGAGCAACAGACGTGGAAGGCAATGTCATGTCTCCAATGGTTGAGGACACGTACTAGTTTCCTGGAAATGCTCTTGCACGCTGACTGTCCATCGTCTTCTGAGCTGGACATCATCTTCTGAGTGTAGCTAACATATGCAGGAGTCATGAAGTGCGAAGGAGAGGAAAATTCCGGAAGCTGAAGCAAACTTATCTGCAAGTATCCTTGCAGACGATCTCATCCATTGTCATGAATGCTGGTCCCAAGAGATAACTAGGATATGAATATTTTAAGGATTTTGATCTGCTATTGATTTGTGGCCTGTCAGTATCCAACTGGTTAATTTAATTTGATGGAAAAACGTGAGGAATGGAGAGCAAAGCCGGTGTCTTTGAGCAGGGAGGTGGGGTGGAAAGTGGTCAGTATTTGAGAGGAAACTTCACACCTGCCGTCAAGGAGTGTGGCGTGAAGGCAGCCGGCACCCTCATCCTGGTTCTGTGGGAGGCCACGTTCACTTCCAGGGCCCGAGAGAGGAAGACTTTTTTCTTTGTCTAAAATGATGAAATGAATTAAGAAAAGGCTGACCACACTCTAACGAAATGTAACCAATTTCTAACAGTTTGTTCCAAGCATAATTAGTTTTTTTTAAGTGGCTTTTTACCCTGCTGCTACCCCCATTCCCCCAAAGCTCCATGCTGGAGCAGAGGGGAAGCGTTATTACAGGACTCTAGACTGCGCAGAGTCCAAACTCCAAAGGAAGTTTACTAATTTATATCAGCAGGTAGGTGAGTTCGCCGTTTCCTCGATTCCTTTCTGAGCTAAACTATTTATTCTTCAGTCACCGTACGGATTGTTTCTTTGAGTTTAAAAACATCAGTACGAATCCAAATTCAATTTGGCTAGGAGTTGCACCATTCCAAACATTCCTGTCATTTTCTCCTTTCAAACCAGGGAAGGCTTTTATGACATCGACCTCCAGAGCCAGGTAGTGTATTAGCAAAGAACTGTATGTCCTTTTGAAGGGAAAAACTCTCCTGAAAATATGGCATCAAATTCCCATTTAAAGAAATGAAAATATGCTTGTGCAAATAACACCTTTTATGTGCAGACAGAGGCATTGCTTATAAACGTAACGTTTGATCTTCCAATCTATGATTTGCGAGAGGTAATTGGTAAATTTTTTTCCTATGTAGGTGAAAACAGTCTGGTTCTGGGAAAGTAAGTTACCAAGGAAGAGCACATTTTCTAAGGCACATGACGTCCATCTCTGGTAGGCAGAAATTTGGACGGCTCCAGAGACTCCTGTCCCAGGGTCATGCCCTCATGACCACCTCCCTGTCAGTGTGGATGGTGGGGCTGTGAGGATGACAGGATTACTTCCTGATGAGGACATGTCATGTGATAGAGATGATGGGACTGTCACTCCCATGGCCGTGTCACATTCAGTGAGACGTCAGCTTTGTGGAGCTTCTCTGGCTGGCCTTGGAGAACCAGACAGGTGTGAACTGCTTTGCAGAGGCCACCCGCCAGGACCCCAGAGCCACCTCTAGGAGTTGAGAGCAATCCCCAGTGGACAACCAGGAAAATGGAACCCCATCATCCAGCCAGAAGGAAATGGACTCTGTCAACAACCAGAGGAAGCTTGTAGGTTGAGGCTTCAGGTGAGGACCCTTTCCTCGGATCCTTTGCGTTCAGCCTTGTGAGACCCCGAGCAGAGGACCCAGCAAAATGTGCCAGACTCCTGAGCCATGGAAATCGTGAGGTGGGGAAGATCTGTTGATTTAAGCTGCAACGTTTGTGGTATTTGTTACACAGCAATAGAAAACTGATACCTTACCCAACCACTCAAAAATAAGGAAGAGGTCTCCTGGACTTTTCTTTTTTAAAAATTTGTCTTTAATATAGTGCACAGTACTAACCATATTCTGTTAAGGCTCACCATCAGATACATTGTAGGAATGTTCCTTTGTGTTCCTGTGGTCAGAGAGGTGGCCTAGTGCCCAGCTGCACAGGCCTCTACTGACCCTGACATCACCTAATACTCACGGGGACACTGAGAAAGAGACATCTTGTGTCAGCTTTACACAGGAAAGAGCTGGGGCCTGGTTTGGCGTAGTGACTTGCCGTGGTCAGCCACCTGTCATGGAGAGGAGGTCAAAGTCTGGTGTGTGGGACTTCAGAGGCCTTGTCCTGTCAACCCACCCGTAGACCCAGGTGTGCCAGCCCACCCCATTCAGGGGTCACAAGGCTTCCTTCCCTGTATGGGACTTTCCCTGTGGCTACAGTGTCATGTGTCCTTTTAGGAAAGTGCTGACCAAAGCCATTAGGCAGGTGTGCCAGCCCACCCCATTCAGGGGTCACAAGGCTTCCTTCCCTGTATGGGACTTTCCCCGTGGCTACAGTGTCATGTGTCCTTTTAGGAAAGTGCTGACCAAAGCCATTAGGTTCATTACTCAGAAGGCCCGGCCCCTCTGTCCCAGTGCACCTGTGACGGGAGGTCCTCTGGGAAATCTCATGAAGGAGTCGGAAGTACAGACAGAGAGGTCGAGAGAGAGGCTCCGACTGCCTGCATCTGCGGCGTAGTCTGGAGTCAGCGCAGCTTTCTGCTGGGGGCCTCCTCTGGGTTTCTGCTGGATGAGTGAGCGAGGACTGATGAGCATTGCCCACCAGAGGGGAACACGGTCACCATTTTGGTACTTGTTGCCATTAAATTGTTAGCACAATTTCTCATCTTCGTCAAGCATGAAGATAGTATTTAAAAGAGGAGACTGCCAGGAGCAAAGGCTTGGGGCAGAGGGCTGGGCTTTTATACCCAGCGCTCCACTTTGTACCTGCCTGACCCTGGTCACTGTGGGGACCCTGGAGGAGACACTGTCAGCATCTCCCTCATCCCTCCAGCCACCAGCATCTGCATCTGGATGCAGGGGGCTTCCTCCCCTCCAACAGTGACACCCGGGGGCGTGATGACGCTGGGGCGTTGGTGTGTAATCCATCCGTGCCCTCCTTCCAGTCGAGGGATTCTGGACTGCGTGTCCACCTGGAAGCCACCGTGTCCTTGCGGATGAAGCTGCAGCCACTCCCCCCCCCATCCCTGTTTCACTCCCCCTCTTCCCTACCGATATTCCATGCCCTTCCCCAGTAAATGTGACCCTTGCCTCCCAGTGTCCGAGATGGTTTCCAGGAAGGACACAATTCTGTGGACCCCGTCTGTTCTCACCTGCAGACAGACAAGGACGACAGAGCCGATGTGAAGATGGCGTGATCCACAGAGGAAAGGGCTTTTGCAGGGCTGCTGTGTAACTGGGTCCAATAAATGTCTCCTCTTTTTAAACTCACTTGGGATTTGTACCTGTTGACCTGTTTACAGATGTTCATGCAACATGCATCGAAGTATTTTCATTAGTGTCTTCATAGGCAGAGGTTGTGTCTTATTCCTCCTTGTACAGGGCTTGGCACAGCGCAGCATTTTCCCCGGGTGTGTGTCTATGTCCAAATCCCCCCTTTGTATCAGGACGTCAGTCATGTCGGATTAAGGGCCCACCCATTCCTGTTTGACCTCATCTTAACTATATCTGTAATGACCCTTTTTCCAAATGAGACCACATTCTGAGGGACTGGGGTTTAGGACTTCAACACAGAATTTGCGGGGGACTCAATTCAACCCACAGCAGTTGCTGAATGTTCCTTGCTAGTGAACGTGGCAGGCTGCCTGCCTGGCGACCGCACCTTGCTACCTGAGCCTCTCAGTTTATTCAGTATCCGTCAGCTGCATCCTTTCTGGAATCCCGGGCTCTCCCCTGCTGGGGTGAAGACCACGCTGTTCCACGGATGCTGACTGGTTTAGGAACGAGCATGTGGCCCAGTTCTGACCACTGAAACTTGAGGGGAGGTGTACTGGCATATTTCTGGGCAGATTTCTGTTGCTCTTGAAATGGGACAAGGACCAGGTGCCCTGTGTTCTGGGCTTTGGTCTTTGCTGAGGGAAGCTGGTGCACTTGGAGCTACTCCAGTCTTCTCGTTGCTCGAGAATGAAGGTGAGTCTTTTGGGGAAGTCAGGATTCAGTGACGGAAAGAACCTGCCTCCTCAAGTATATTGTTGAGCCCCTGAGATGAACCGACAGAAACCGACATGCCCCAAACCGAGATGTGGGCACGTTTCTATCCCGAAGCTGCTTTGAGTTTTCACAGCCCGAAGTGCGCTAATGAATGTGGTGTAGATACAGCATGATTTGTTCAGTATTCAGGTTGATTTTAGGTTTTTATTTTTATTTTTTTCTCATAGATAGTTTCACATATACAAGAGGACTTCAAAAAGTTTACAGAAAAAGAAAATCAAAAGATAATGCAAATCGTTCCATGAACTTTTTGAAGACCCTTCATCTCTCTCTCTCTCTCTCTCTCTCTCTCTCTCTCTATGTGTATACATGCACATATCTATCTATGGATATGTATGCCCATCTCTATCCGTCCATCCATCCATCCATCTACCTATCTATCTATCTATCTATCTATCTATCTATCTGTCTGTCTGTCTGTCTGTCTGTCTGTCTGTCTGTCTGTCTGTCTGTCTGTCTGTCTGTCTGTCTGTCTGTCTGTCTGTCTGTCTGTCTGTCTGTCTGTCTGTCTGTCTGTCTGTCTGTCTGTCTGTCTGTCTGTCTGTCTGTCTGTCTGTCTGTCTGTCTGTCTGTCTGTCTGTCTGTCTGTCTGTCTGTCTGTCTGTCTGTCTGTCTGTCTGTCTGTCTGTCTGTCTGTCTGTCTGTCTGTCTGTCTGTCTGTCTGTCTGTCTGTCTGTCTGTCTGTCTGTCTGTCTGTCTGTCTGTCTGTCTGTCTGTCTGTCTGTCTGTCTGTCTGTCTATCTATTTATCTCTCCTTCTGTTGGGCTTTGAAGGAGGTCCACCAGGTGAACGGCCAGATCGAAGGGTACGTGCAGTGTTAAGCGTGATGGGTGTTGCCAGATTCCTCTCCACGGCCACACTCTGACCAGCGAATCTGACTATGTTCACAGCTTGCATCCTCACCAGGGCTGGAGCTGATCAAGTTTCTAAACATTTGGTTCATCTGTTGATAAACACTCATGTCACCTCCTTCTGGACTCCTGGAGAAGTTGAGTGTCTTCTCATGGGATCATATCTGTCAGTCGCTTTTCCCTTTTCCTCAACTGCTTATTCATATATTTTGCCCATTTTTGTTTTAGGGTGGATTCTACTGTTGATACTTGTTTCTTTTCTATATTATAGGTATGTCTTAGGATAAACGTATGTTTAAAGGAAAAAAACTTACCACTCAAGTAGAAAATTATGTCTTAGCAGAAGTTTTGAATTTTCTTATGTTGTGTACTGAAGTCCTACATGGAGCCCACTTGAGATTTGGGACAAATTGCTATTTACAAAATGAAAATGGAAATGTTGATGGTGGTTTATCATATTTTATTTCTTTGGTAACTATATTAATGTTGGAAAGGGTTGAGAATTTTTTTAGGTAATTGTTTTTGATAATAGTATTTTTAACTGCATATACAATTATAGATTTTCTTTGCCGTGAAAAAGTTTATGGAGTAAGAACTTCACTTTGGTTTTTTTAGTGTGACATATTATTCTTGTCCATAATTAGATTTCTCAAAGCTGACACTCCTTTCTGAATCTTTGTGCTTATTAAGGCAATACCTGCATGGAGACATTTAAGCACTGATAGTGAGACAATTCATATTCATCAGTCATGGCTGATTTAAACAGAGCTTAATTGCCTTATTTCTGGTGCTTATTTGTGTAAGAAGCCCACATGAGGCCAGCTGCCCATAGACCTTGCAGAATGTTCCACACCGTGTTGCCTGGTCTGCTGTAACTGGTCGTTTGGAGAACCCAGGCTGTTACTGTGGGTCTTTGACTGGCTTTTCATATTTTGGGAGAAAATAAATGAGAGTGTTCTTGGCAGATGATGATATTCCCAAGTTTCCCTCTAAATATGCAGAATGAAATGTATTGTTAAATGAAATCCATTGGGAACTGAGTTCCCTTTGTCATTCTTTTCTTCAGGAGTGCACCTTGCCCTCTGACAGAAAATTGCTCATTAATCCCCACGGGATGACCAATTTTCCAATGCAGTCCCTCTAGTGTACTAGAGCCATAAAAATTTTCTAAAGACTCTGCTGCCATTAATTGCTCACGGTGGCTTTTATTAGGCTGTGCATCCCACCAAGGACACAGAGTCGCTGCTGATCATTAGCTCCGGTCTGTGTTTGCCTTTTTTTTTTTTTTTCAACCAAATCATGAACAATACCTTCTACGCACCGTGAGGCTGAGACATCATTTTCAGGGCTTAAAATGGCCATTACCTGGAATGGATTTATTGTCACTTCGTGTTGGAGTGAAGGCCTCCATATGGCAACATCAGATAAAGAAGGAGGCAGTTTGGAGAATAATCTGTTAACTCTTTGAACATTGTAGGAGTGAGTGGAGCCCGAGGAAGGGGGAGCAGAGCATCAAATCCTATGAAAGGAAGCAGAATTCATTTGAGAGTAAGGGAGAGAAAAGGACTGGGTTGCTAACCCCAGGCAAGAGCCCACGACATGGGCAGAGGGATGAACTTGTGTCTTCCTGTTGCTGTAACTGGAGCATGGTCCCGAGAACGTTCCAGAGGGTACATTAGGAAGTAACCATTTTCTAGGGACTGAATTAAGGTTGCTCTAGACAACTAAAATTTGAGAAATTGTCTTAGCACCTGTTTCTTGGAATAGTGAAATGTTTCTAGTCCAACGCTTGACTCCAGTGGAATGCACAGCAGTGTCTCGATCTCAGGAGGGCTGTACTAAAGCTGCAGGCTAGAGAGAACATTCAGCTCTATTATGTGACCCTGGACATGCTGTGTGTGCATTCTGAACTCAGTTGTCTTACCTGCGAATTAAAAAGTAGTACTTACCTCACAGGATTTTTGTGAGAATCAAATCACATAAGCAGATAGGAAAGTGTTTTGTAAACTGAGTAATCAAATCGAGGTAGACACGTATCCGGCCCTGTGTGGGTCTGGCATAAATGGCACAGTGTGAAAGGCACCGAAACTTGCACTGGCTCCTTTCTTTTTAAATTTGATGTTTAGTAAAAACAATACATGCACACAGTTTGAAAAATAAAACAACACTTTAATATCGAATAACCAAATAGGCTTCCATGACAATCAGGCACACCACCCCCTGTGCTTGATTCTGCTCCCAAGCAGAATCCAACTCTTCTGGGAGTTTCCCCAGCATTGCTAAACGGTGTGCTTATGTTGCCATAATTAATTCATCCACAACTGGGGTGAGATGATATGTCAATGTAGTTTGGATTTGCCCTTCCCTGATGATTAGTGATGCTCAGCATTATTTTGTGTACCTGTTGGTCATTTGTATGACTTGCTTTGAGAAATGCCTATTCAGCTCCTATGCCCATTTTAAAATTGGATTATTTAGTTTATTTATTGTTAAGTTGTTTGAGTTCCTTGCGTAGTCTGGATATTAATCCCTTGTTGGACGTATAGCTTGCAAGTATTTTCTCCCATTATGTAGGTTGTCTTCACTCTGTTGATAGTTTCCTTTGCTATGCAGAAGCTTTTTAGTTTGTTACAATCCCATTTGCTATTTTTTTTCTTTTGTCGCCTATGCTTTTGAGGTCTTATTCATAATGTCTTTTATGAACACAGGTCTAGTTAAATAGGAGTGGTGAGGATGGGCTTCCTTGTCTTGTTTCTGTTCTTAAAGGAAAAGTTTCCAGCTTTTCCCCATTCAGGATAATATTGGCAGTGAGTTTATCATATATGACTTTTACTATGTTGAGATACTTGCTTTCTCTATCTAATTTGGTGAGAGTCTTTATCATGAAGGGATATTGAATTTTGCCGTGTGCTTTTTCTGGGTCTATGGAGATGATCATATGGTTTTTGTCCTTGATTTTGTTGATGTGGCATATCACATTCATGGACTTGCATATGTTGAACTGTCTTTGCATCCCTGGTACAAATTCCACTTAATCATGGTGTATAATCTTTTTGACATGCTGTTGCATTCTGTTTGCTAATATTTTGTTGAGGAGTTTTACTGTTCCTTAAGGATATTGGCCTGTAGTTTTCTTTTTTTGTTGTATCTTTGCTTGGTTTTAGTATCAGGGTGATGCTGGCCTCATGGAATGAGTTTGGGAGAATGGCGTCTGTATCAAGTTTTTGGAATAGTTGAAGAGAATTGGTATCAATTCCTCTTTAATGTTTTGGTAGGATTCATCAGGGAAGCTGTCTGGTCCTGGGCTTTTTTTTGTTGTTGGGAGAATGTTCCATGTGCTGATGAGAAGAATGTATATTCTCTATTCGTTGGATGAAATGTTATGTAGATGTTGGCCATGTCCAATTTGTCTAAAGTGTTGTTTAAATCCTGTTTTTCGGCCGGCCCGGTGGCGCACTGGGAGGAGTTTTACTGTTCCTTAAGGATATTGGCCTGTAGTTTTCTTTTTTTGTTGTATCTTTGTTTGGTTTTAGTATCAGGGTGATGCTGACCTCATGGAATGAGTTTGGGAGAATGGCGTCTGTATCAAGTTTTTGGAATAGTTGAAGAAAATTGGTATCAATTCCTCTTTAATGTTTTGGTAGGATTCATCAGGGAAGCTGTCTGGTCCTGGGCTTTTCTTTTGTTGTTGTTGTTGTTGGGAGAATGTTCCATGTGCTGATGAGAAAAATGTATATTCTCTATTTGTTGTATGAAATGTTATGTAGATGTTGGCCATGTCCAATTTGTCTAAAGTGTTGTTTAAATCCTGTTTTTCTCTGTTGATTTCTTGCCTAGATGATCTGTCCAATGTTGAGAGAGGAGTGTTGAGATCCCCAACTATTATTTCATTGGGATCTATCTCTCATTTTGAGTCTAATAGTGTTTGTTTTATATATCTGGGTGCTCTGATGTTGGGTGAGTATATATTTATGATTGTTATATCCTCTTGCTGGATATATCCCTATATCATTATATAATGACCTTCTTTGTCTCTTTCTGTAGTTTTGAGTTTAAAGTCTATTTTATTCAGTATTAAAATAGCTACTCCTGCTTGTTTTTGGTTTCCATTTGTGTGGTATATCTTTTTCCATATCTTTGCCCCCGCCGAGGGTTCGGATCCCATGTGGTGACCGGTTCCCACTCACTGGCTGAGTGCGGCGCGGGTGCAACATGAAGGGTTGCGATCCCATTGCCAGTCCCCGGTACGGGCGCGACACCGAGAGTTGCGATCCTGTACCGGTCAGTAAAAAAGACAAAAAGGAAAAAAAAAATAGCTACTCCTGCTTGTTTTTGGTTTCCATTTGTGTGGTATATCTTTTTCCATATCTTTGCCATTAGTCTGTGTGAGTCTTTACAGATGAGGTGAATTTTTTATAGGCAGCATATAGTTGGGTCTAGTTGTTTAATGCATTTAGCCAGTCTATTTCTTTTGAGTGGGGAATTCAATCCATTCAAATTGAGGGTTGTAATTGAAAGGCAATGGCTTATTCCAGGTATTTTATTATTTTTTTATGGTTGTTTTACATGTCTTTTGTTCCTTTTTATTATTTGTCTTTGGTGTTTGTTGGGTTTTTTTTGTAGCGACAAAGTATAGTTTATTTCTTTCTCATTTGCCTATGTGCTCTATCAGTGGGTTTTATTCTTTCTTCTGTAGTCATGGTGGTGATTATCATTTTTTGGATTCTAGATGTAGGACTCCCATGAGGATGGGTGTTTGTTGGGTTTTTTTTGTAGCGACAAAGTATAGTTTATTTCTTTCTCATTTGCCTATATGCTCTATCAGTGGGTTTTATTCTTTCTTCTGTAGTCATGGTGGTGATTATCATTTTTTGGATTCCAGATGTAGGACTCCCATGAGGATCTTGTAGGGATAATGATGTGGGGTGAACTCTTTTAGCTTTTGTTTGTCTGGGACATACACTAGTTACCCTTCATTTCTGAAGGATAACTTTTCTGTGCATAGCATTCTTGGCTGGCAATTTTTTGTTTTAGTAATTTATATATGTCATCCCATTCTCTTCTGACCTGTAAGGATTTTGCTGAGAAATATGCTGTTAGTCTAATGGAGACTCCTTTATAGGTGACTTGGCAGTTTTCTCTTGCTGTTTTTTGTGTTCTTTCTTTGTTTTTGACTTTTGAATGTTTGAGTACAACGTGTCTTGGAGAAGATCTTTTAGGATTGAATCTGTTTGCGGATCCTGGAGCCTCTTGGGTCAGGATGTCTGTATCTCTCCCAATACCTAGGAAATTTTCTGCTATTATTTTGTTGAATTGGTTTTCAATGCCTTTTCCTTTCTTCTCTCCAGTTGGAACACCCATAATTCAGATGTTTTTATACTTAAGGTTGTCTGATGACTCTCATAGATTTGCCTCATTTTAAAAATTTTCTTTTTTCTTTTTTTTTGTCTTATTGGGTTATTTCAAAAAGACTATCTTTGAGATCAGTAATTCTTTCTTCTACTTGCTCTAGCCTGTTGTTCAAGCTCTCAGTTGTAATTTTTTTTTTTTTTTTTTGTTAAATGAATCCTTCAGGTCCAGGAGCTCTGCTACATTCTTTTTAAGGGTATCTATCTCTTTGTACATTTCCTCCTTCAGATCCTGGATTGTTTTTCTCAATTCATTGTGCCATCTATCTGAGTCTTCTTGTATCTCATTGAGCTTCCTTAAGGTTGTTGCCCTGAATTCCTTTTCAGTCATATCAAATGTTTCTTGCTATATGGGGTCTGGTGCTAGTGAATTATTGTATTCCTTTGGGGATGTCATATTTTCTTTTCTTTTCTTTCATATTTCTGGTATCCCTATGTTGATGTCTGGACATCTGGTGGAGTAGTTTCTTCTTCTATTACTCTGGAGTGGCTTTTTAGGATAGAGATTCATTCCTGTAGATGTGTTTTATATCAACTGTTTAATAGGGTGTTTTAATTTTGGTTTCCGGTAGATGTAGTAGTGTTGTCTCTATGTGGTTACTTTGACTGTATATAATGTCAGGTTGTATGTGTGTGCCTCTATGTCCTAGGCAATGGGGTACTCAGTGGTTCCTTGAACTGAGTGACACTGTGTTAGGTCACTAAGGTAATGGGTGAGATTCTGAGCTATTGGGAGAAGCATTTGGGTGTTCTGTCTCTCCTTGGCTGATGTGGACAACCCTGTTCAGGCTTGCTGGCATGCTGGCTAGGTCCTGTGACCCTGATGGGTGCACTGGGTGTATTGGAGCTCCTTAGATTGAGTGGATGATTCTGAGCAAGGTATCTCTTTCTTCTTTTCTGCAGGCAGCGGCTTCTTCTGAGTCTTTGCTTCTACCTCTTTCCTCCTGCCTGGTAAAATATAGGAACACCTGAATCTGGGCAAGTTTGAGCTGGTGGCCCTCAGGCTGGGCATTGGAGGGGAGCAGGACAGACTGCTGTGTGTGGAGAAGGGTGGTGGTGGTGGCAGTGCTCTATTTCCAGGCAGTGATAATGGCAGCAGCTGCAAGTCTGTGCTTTCCTCCGTGGATTGGGAGCTAGACTGCCAAGGGCAGTGCTGTTGAGCTGCTTTTCAGGAAGTATTTGAGGCCACTAGGTGGGGTTGCAGTGAAGTGGCCTATCCAGTGGTTTCTGGGCAATGGGCAGAGCCACTAGGCCGGCCTGTAATAAAGTGACCTGTCTAGCCTCTTCTGGGCAGTGGGCAGGACTATGAAGCAGGTTTGTAGTAAAGGGGACCAGTGAAGCTGGTTCTGGGACTGTTGGCAAGCCTGCTAGGTGGGGCTGTTCAGCATAAAACCTCTCTACCACTTCTCAAGGAGGTGTGGATACCCTTTATTTCTACCCGTCTAAGGGCATATTCACTAGGGTAGAGACCGGTGTGCTATTTTTCTGGGTTGGGGGCTCAGGTGCACACAACTCAGGCAGCTGACAGGGTTGGGAGTAGGGGGAGGAATTGGGGGTGGCCTGCATGAGGGGGTTCTCCCTGTCTGATCTCTGGCTGGAGCCATGGGGTTGCATCAATCAGTTCAGCAGGACTAGGGTTGGCTTCACAGACTGCAGAACAGAGTCACAGCTGCTGTGCGTCCAGGATTCAATCTGCAAAGATCAGGGTTTTATAGCCTCTCCTGTGAGTGTTCTGGGTAGAGGGCTGAGCATTAAGGCTAGGGAAGTTCCTTGGCTGCTGGCCGGAGGGCAGGGTGGACTCCTGTAATGTCTCCAATTTCAAAATGGCACCATCCTGCATTGACTTGGTTCCCGAGGGTGGAAAATGGGTGTGCACCATTTGTGCTAGTAATTTAGAATGATGCAGTGTGTGTTTTCTAGAGTGTTCCCCTTATCCTTGTGGTGAGGATGGAGATTGATGTGGGTCCTCTGCCTAACTTTTTGCCACAAGGGAAAATTCTTTCTGTGCTGATCCGGTGTCAGGGATGTGATGACTGAGGCCATGTGCCTCTCTCTTCTCAGTGCCATCATCCTGGGTTTTCATGCTCTGTTTTCATCTCACCAGTCTCCTGCTGCACTCCTGCACTCTCCCACCAATGCTCCACAATCTCACTTCTCCTGTTCCAGAGGACAGCATTCCAAGCAATTAGCAGATACTCCCAGCTGACATACAGTGAACAGACATGAAGATAAACAACACCCTCATGTTCCCAAAACCACAGTGGGAAGGAGAGTGTGATAGCTTCTGTTGGAACCTCCTGGGCTGTGGCTCTGGGCTGTGTTGGGCCAAACAGAGCCTAGTGACCTAGGGTTCCACTGTGCCCATGTTGGCATGTGTGTGGCAGCAGGCTGGGATGGGGCTGTGGTGGAAGCAGCTGGCCAGGCCCAGGCACCCCTGGCTGGCTCTGGCTGAGCACTGGTCTTCTCCAGCAGTGGTGCTCACAGCCTCATTTAGCATTTGCTTTTGAGACATAATCTCAGTTTGAATTTATAATTCATAATTGTTAAGAAATCCCATCTCAATAGATTCTTATTATTTTGGATATGATACAGGTGTTCTCTGTAATTCTTAAAATATTTTTTCTTTGCCTCTAATATTCTAAAATTTCGTTAAGATGTTCAGCCTTGTAGACTCTCCCCAATCCTTGTGTTAGGCACCCGACTGGCCCATTCTAGCTCACGACTGATAATTTTTAAATATGGAAAATGTTCTTGAATTAATTTTTCTGTAATAACTTCCACTTGTTTTCTCTCTCTTTCTTTTGGAAATCTTTTGGTAAGGTGTTAGACCAGCTGGATTAATCACTTAAGTCTCTAACATGTTCTCACATAATTTCATCTTTTTGTCCTTTTATTTTACTTTCTGAGAGATTTCTTCAATTTCGTCTTCTAATGATGTATTATATTTTTACGTTTATATTATCATATTTTTAATTTCTGATATCTTTTCTGTTTTCCAGTGTTCCTAACCTAGTTTTATGATGAGACATTTAGTTATAACACTGAAGGTATTAATTAAGATGTTTTTGAAATTTTCTTCTCTTCTCTACATTGTTTCCTTCCTTATGATTTTTATTTTTCTGTCTTTTAGGTTAGAGACTTTTCTTAAACTCTGGTATGTCAAGCCTCTACCTATCTATTTCTATCTACCCATTCGTCTGAGATTAATTTTATGTGTCAACTTGACCGGGACATGGCATGCCCAGATATCTGGTTAGACATTATGTCTGCATGTGTTTCTGAGGGAGTTTCCCAAAGAGATTAGCACTTGAATTGGTCGACTGAGTGAAGCTGATGTCCCTTCCCAAAGTGGGTGGGCATCATCTAATTCATGGGAAACTAATGGAACAAAAAGGTGAAGGAAGAGGGAATTCTCTGGCTCTCTGCCTGACTGCCTAGACCAGGACATTGATCTGTTCCTGCCCTCAGCTCTCCTGGGTCTCAGACCTTCAGACCCGATTGAGATCTATGCCTTCGGCTCTCCAACTCTCAGGCCTTTGAACTCATCACTGGTTTTCCCGGGTCTCCAGCTTGCAGATGACAGATCATGGAACTTCTTGGCCTCCACAATTGTGCCAATTCCTTATAATCTGTCTCATCACACACACACACACACACACACACACACACACACACACACACACACACACGAGGGTACTTCCAAAATTTATGGAAAAGTATAATTAAACATAATACAAATCTTCATTAACTTTTTGAAATACCCTCATGTGCGTGTGTGTAAATATATACATACACATATGTATATATATACACACATCTGTGTACATATACATACACACACACACACACACACACACAGAAATTTTGGTTCTTGGTTCTGTTTCTCTGGAGGACCCTGCCTAGCACACTATTTGTCCATCTATCTATCTATCTATCTATCTGTCATCTATTTATCTACTTACCTACTGATATGCTGAGACCTCTGTGTGTGAATAGGGTGGTTACATCTCCTTATAAGCATCGTTCTGGGCTGATTGTTCATGAGCTGATAATTTCATCACTGTCAGTAACTGGAAATTGTTTTTCCTCTGGGCCCATTTATTTTCTTTAGGGGGAACTTGTGTGATCATCTACCTGGGGGCTGATACAGGGAGGTCTGGTTATCTAGTTCCTCTAACCACAGACTGTTCACTCTTCAGTGTTCAGCCTGCACAGCACCACCCCTATGTGCCATGCATCTTCCATTCAAATTCTCCAGAAAATGAGGTCCTGGGTTCCTAGTCAGTGGTCAGTATCAAATTGCTACCCTGGGATAAGGTGGCGTACTTTGAATTTCCAACCAAGCCCCTAGATTTGGTGTCTTTGTCCTTTTGGGTCTTGAGCTTCTCCCAGTGTCTCCAGGGAGAACTGGATCTATTCTCACTGGTGTTCTTCTCTGTAACCACTTCATTCTGTGGCCTCCTCCCTTCTGCTAAAACCATTCTTCTTCATGCTACCTGCCTGTCAAATGTCAGCTGAAATTGCTTGTCTGCTAATATTCCCCTTTACCACTTGACTCTGAGGATTTATACCTCTTTATTTCTTTAAATTTTCAGAGGTGAAGTCACAGGAGGCAGAAGATATAAATTTATGTTCTCAGCCTTTTGAATTTAACAGAAGTTCAAAAGATTTCTTTTTGCAGAAAGGTTGTTGAATTATTGGGTTTCAGTTGAAAGAGCTCATGGGAAATTGAGGACAGAACACCTTCAGGTATGAGGTTTGCAGACTTAAGCTTTTATCTCTGACAGAAAAATAAATCCTATTCTTAATCATATAGAATTGCATTAGTATTGGCTCACAGATTCAAGCAAGGAGAAACCAGCTCACCCCACAAAGTAGTAAGATCAGGATTAAGAACTGGAATAATTTCTCAAATGAGTTGAGTTACCCACGTAGCTGGAACTGCACCTCACCTTAATTCTGATCCTCGTTGCTCCAGTGAAGGTGATTCTGTTCATGGCTGTTGATAAATGTTAGACAAAAAGAGCTGGGGAAATTGTTGCGGCAAATTAGATTTAAAGAGTTGGATTTCTAGAGGAGTAAATCAAAGTGGGTCAAATTGCAATACTTGGTGGAGGTGCTGATGGGATGAGGAGGTAAAAGAGGGAGACCATGGCTGATGGGAAAGGTAGATGTGTGAGTTCCTCTTCAACTATTTTATCTCAGATCTTAAAGATGTTAATATATGCTGGAAGGTGTGTTAAGGTCAAATTGGATGAATATATGTTCAGATTTCCCTAACAGCTTGGCTTCTCCTCCCATGTCAATGTGCAGTCATTGTCCCAGTCATGAGCAAAGGAAGATTTTTTTTTACATCTGCAGGGCCTTGGTTGAATAGTCACATGAAAAATAAAAAAGGTGAACCCCTTCCTCACACCATACAAAAATAACTAATTCAAAATGGGTCATACACTTACATTCATGTAAGAATTAAAACTGTAAAAATCTAAAAATAAAACTTTGGAGTAAATCTTTATGGTCTTGGGTTAGGCAATAGTTCCTTAGATATCACACTAAAAGCACAAGCAACAACAACAATAACAAAAAACTCAATGCATTTGACTATAGAAAATCGAGCACAAAATTGTGCTGAAAATTATTTTGTCAAGACAGCACAAAGACTACCCATGGAATAGGAGAACATATTTGCAAATCAGATATTTGATAAAAGACTTGTATCCAGAATACAGAAAAAAACTCTTACAACTCAATAATAAAAAGACAAGTAACTGAACAAAAAAGAGCAAAGTTTTGAATAGAAATGTTTCCAAAGATGATACACAAATGGCCAATAAACATATGAAAGATGCTAAACATTATTAGTAATTAGCAAAATGCAATTCAAAACCACAATGAGATACCACTTCACACTTAAAGTGGCTATAATAAAAAACAGACAATGACAAGCATTAGCAAGAACGTAGAGAAAGTGGAACCCTCATACACTGCTGGTGAGAGTGTAAAACTGTGCAGACTTTGGGAATGGAATGAATGTATTTACATGTGAGAAGGACATGAACTTTGGGGGCCAGGGGTGGAATGCTATGGGTCAAATGTGTCCTTCAAAAATTCATATGTTGGGGCCGAACCCATGGCTCACGCAGGAGAGTGCGGCACTGGGAGCACAGCAGCACTCCTGCTGCGGGTTCGGATCCTATATAGGGATGGCCGATGCACTCACTGGCTGAGTGCGGTGCGGGCGACACCAAGCCAAGGGTTGAGTTCCCCTTACTGGTCACAAAAAAAAAAAAAAAAAAAGAAAGAAAAGAAAAATTCATATGTTGGAAACTTGACCCCCATTGGAAGAGTGCTAAGAGGGTGGGAAATCCAATAGTGATATTTGAAAGGTGGGGCCTTGAAGAGGAAGCAAGATTGTGTGGACCGTGTCCTCATGAATAGATTTATCCATTCATGGAGTAATGGGTGTGGTTCTGGTGGCTTTAAAAGGAGACCAAGTGAGAACTTCAGCTCTGTTGCTCAGCCCATTTTCACCACATGACACTTTCATCACAATGGGACTCTGTAGAGACTTCCCACTAAGAAGCAGGTCCTCACCAGATGTGCCTCCTAGACTATAGACATCCCAGCCTCTGAAGTGTAAGAAATAAATTTTGTTTTCTTATAAATTACCCAGTGTCAGGTATTCTGTTATAGGCAACAGAAGTGGACTAATGCAGTCTGCTATGAATCGAACTGTGTACCATGAAGTTTAATGTATTAGAAACTTAATCCCTGATATGACAGTTTTAAGAGAGTGAGAAATCCTATTATGGTAATTGAAAGGTGGGGCCTTACAGAGGTGATTAGATTGTGACAACCCTGCCCTAGAAAATGTATTAATACGTTGATGGTTTCATGGTGGTCATGGACATGGTTCTGATGGTTTTAAAAGTAGAGCAACTGAGAAGATTATCTCTCTCTTGCCCAAGTCATTTGCTCTATGACACCCTGCATTGCTATGAAGAGTCACCACCCACTAACAAAACCCTCACCAGAGGTGTTTCCTGGACTTTAGACATTCTAGTCTCCAAAACTGTAAGCAATAAATATTGTTTCTTTAAAAATTACCCAATGTCAGGTATTCCCTTGTAAGCAACAAAAATTGACTAGTACACAGTCTGTAAGCCATTCTGAGTTGATTTTTGTGAATGGTGTAGGAAAAGAGCCCAGTTTCATTCTTTTGCATGTGGATATACAATTTCCCCAGCACCATTTACTGAAGAGACTATCTTTTCCCCATTGTATTTTCATGGTGGCTTTGTTGAAGCTTAGTTGGCTGCATATCTGTGGATGTATTTCTGCACTCTCTATCTGTTCAATTGCTCTATGAGTTTATTTCTATCCAGTATAATACTGTTTTGATTACTATTGCTTTGTAATATGATTTGAAATCTGGAAGTATGATGTCTCTAACTTTTTTTCCCCTGATTATTATTTTGCTACTTGGGGTCTTTTGGGGTTCCATACAAATTTAAGCTTCATTTTCTTTATTTTATTTTATTTTATCATATACAATGTAGTTGATTTTTGTGTTCCTTTACTGATTCCTCCCTCCCCCCCCTCCCTCTCCTACCCATCAATGTCATATCTATTCACTTGTCTTAACAAGTTCAGGAATTGTGATTGTTGTGTGTTCTTCCCCACCCCCACATTTGTTTGCGTATTTATTTATTTATTTTTAGCTCCCACAAATAAGTGAGAACATGTGGTATTTCTCTTTCTATGCCTGACTTATTTCACTTAATATACTTTTTTCTAAGTCCATCCATGTTGCTGAGAATGGCAGTATTTCATTCTTTTTTATAGCAGAGGAGAATTCCATTGTGTAGATTTACCACATTTTCCATATCCACTCATGTGATGATGGACATTTGGGCTGGTTCCAGCTCTCGGCTATTGTAAATAGTGCTGCAATAAACATTGGAGTACAGGTATCATCTCAATGTGATGATTTCCATTCCTCTGGGTATATTCCCAGCAGTGGAATAGCTGGGTCATATGGTAGATCTATCTGCAATTGTTTGAGGAACCTCCATACCATTTTCCATAGAGGCTGCACCATTTTGCAGTCCCACCAACAATGTAGGAGGGTTCCTTTTTCTCTGCAACCTCGCCAGCATTTATCATGTTTAGTCTTTTGGATATTAGCCATCCTGACTGGAGTGAGATGGTATCTGAGTGTGGTTTTGATTTGCATTTCTCAAAAGCTGAGTGATGTTGAGCATTTTTTCATGTATCTGTTGGCCATTTGTATATCTTCTTTTAAGAAATGCCTATTCAGCTCCTTTGCTCACCTTTTAATTGGGTTACTTTTTTGTCATAAAGTTTTTTGAGTTCCTTGTATATTCTGGATATTAATCCTTTGTCAGATGTATATTTTGCAAATATTTTCTCCCACTCTGTTGGTTGTCTTTTCACTCTGTTAATTGTTTCTTTTGCTGTGCAGAAGCTTTTTAGTTTGATATAATCTCATTTGTTTATTTTTCCTGTGGTTGCCTGTGCTTTTGGGGTTGTATTCTTGAAGTCTGTACTGAAGCTTTTTAGTTTGATATAATCCCATTTGTTTATTTTTCCTTTAGTTGCCTGTGCTTTGGGGATCGAATTCATGAAATCTGTACCCACTGTACTTCCTGGAGTGTTTACCCTATGTTTTCTTTAAGGAGTTTTATTGTTTCAGGGTGTATATTTAATTCTTTTATCCATTTTGTGTTGATTTTGGTATATGATGAGAGGTGTAGGTCTAGTTTCATTCTCCTGCATATGAATATCTAGTTTTCCCAGCACCATTTGCTGAAGAGGCAGTCTCTTCCCCAGTGTGTAGACTTGGTGCCTTTGTCAAAGATCAGATGGCTGTAGGTGTATGGCTTAATTTATGGATCCTCTATTCTATTCCATTGATCCATGTGTCTGTTTTTAATGCTTCTACCATGCTGTTTTGGTTATTATAGCTTTTTCATATAGTTTAAAGTCAGGTAGTGTTATGCCTCCAGCTTTATTTATTTATTTGCTCTGAATTGCTTTGGCTATCCGTGGTCTTTTATTATTCCATATAAATGTTAGAAGGAAATAAAGGGCATCCAGATTGGAAAAGATGAAGTCAAACTGTCTCTGTTTGCAGATGACATGATCCTATATATTGAACAGCCTAAAGCCTCTACAAAAAACTCTTAGAGTTGATAAATGATTTCAGCAAAGTTGCAGAATACAAAATCAACACAGAAAAATCAGTAGCATTTCTATACTTTAACAGTGAACATGCAGAAAAATAAATCAAGAAAGCTAGCCCATTTACAATAGTCACCAAAAAAATAAAATACTTAGGATTAAAGTTAACCAAAGATGTGAAAAATATCTACAATGAGAACTACAAGCCACTGTTGAGAGTAATTAAAGAGGACACAAAAAGATGGAAAGATATCCCATGCTCTTGGGTTGGAAGAACTAACATTGTGAAAATGTCCATACCACCCAAAGTGATCTACAAATTCAATGCTATCCCCATCAAAATTCCAATAACATTTTTCTCTGAAATGGAGAAAACTATCCTAAGATTTCTTTTCTATTTCTGTAAAAAAAGTCATTAGAATTTTGATAGGGATTGCATTGAATATGTGTATTATTTTGGATAGAATGGACATTTTAATAATATTATTTTTTTTCCAATCTGTTAATGTGGATACCTTTACATTTATTAGTGTTTTTTCAATTTCTTTCAACAATGTTTTATGATTTTCAGCATACAAATCTTTTATTTCCCTGGATAGATGTATTTCTAGGAATTTTATTCTTTTTCATGCTATCATAAATAGGATTTTAATAATTTCTTTGTTGGATACATTTTTATTGGTGTAAAAAATGCAATTGGTTTCATATGCTGATTTTGTGTACTGCACCTTTACTGAATTCATTTTTTAGTTTTAATAGTTTTTTTTGGTGGAGTCTTCAGGGTTGTCTACATATAGGATCATGTCATCTGCAAAAAGAGTAATTTCACTTCTTTTCAATTTGGATGTCTTTTTTTTGAATAAGAACAGGTTTTTTATTCAATCAAAAAATCTATATCATATGGTTTATTCTTTTTCTATTAAACAGTGCATCTAACAGAAAGCTTTGCTTATGTTTGAAAAATAATTTTTATTAAAGTTCAAAATAATGGCATTTATAGAAAATTCAATTAATTAAATTAATATTCTTCATTTTATTTTTAATTGTTATTTAAAAATATTTTTATTGAAATGTAATAGTTGATTACAGATATTTGTACGGCACAGAGTTGAATATTAATACCTGTGTAAAATGTGTGATGATCAAATCAGGATAATTGTCATATTCTTCATTAGAAAACATAATAATCATTTCATTGTGTTGAGGACATTTGATCTCTTCTAGTCATTTGATAACATGCAATAAGTTAATGTTGATTACAGCTGTCTAGCTCCACTGTACATCTATAGAACTTATTTTTCCTAAATAGGTATTTTGTGTCCATTAAACAATTTCTTGCTATCCCGACTCCTCCTCCCCTTTTCCCACCTCTAGTAACCACAGTTCTGTTCTCTCCTACTGAAAGTTCAATGTACTGTTGTGATCTTTCTTCCTCTCTCTTTCTTTTTATTTCTTTAGCTCCCATCATGAGTGATGATATGCAGTATTTCTCTTTCTGTGCCTGGCTTACTTCACTTAACACAATTTTCTATAGGCTCATCCATGATGCTGTAAATGGCAGAATTTTATTTTTTATGACTAAGTAGTATTCCGTTGTGTATATATACCACATTTTCCTTATCCAGTCATTCATCAATGGACATTTGGGTTGATTTCATATCTTTCTATTGTTAATAGAGCTGTGATAGACATGGTGGTGCAGTATCCCTCTGACATGATGATTTCCATTCCTTTGTGTATATACCCAGTAGTGGGGTTGCTGGATCATATAGTAGTTCTATTTGTAGTTGTTTGAGGAAACTCTGTACTGTTTTCCATAATGGCTGTTCTAATTTACTGTCCCGTCAATAGTGTAGAAAGTTTCCCCTTTCTCTGAATCCTTGACATCATTTATTATTTTCTGGTTTTTTGATAATAGCCAGTCTAACTGGGGTGATATGACATCTTAATGTAGTTTTGGTTTGCATTTCCCTGATGATTAGTGATGTTGAACACTTTTCCATCTACTTGTTGGCTATTTGTATGTCTCCCTTTGTGAAATACCTATTCAACTCTTATTCCCATTTTTTAATTGGATTATTTAGTTTTTTTTACTGTTAAGATGTTTGAGTTCCTTATATATTCTGGATATTAACCCATTGTCAGATGTATAGTTTGCAAATATTTTCTCCTATTTTGTAGGTTGTCTTGTCACTCTGTTCATAGTTTCCTTTGCTGTGCAGAAGCTATTTAGTTTGATGTTATCCCATCTGTTATTTTTTCTATTGTTGCTTGTGTTTTTGAGGCCTTATTCATAAAGTCTTTGTCTAGTCCTACTCCTGAAGTGTTAACCCTAGGTTTTCTCCTGGGAGTTTTATGTTTCAGGTCTCATATTTAAGTCTTTAATCCATTTTGAGTTAATTTTGGTATATGGTGAGATGTAAAGGTCTAGTTTCATTCTCCTACACATGGATATCCAGCATCATTTACTGAAGAGGCTGTCCTTTCCCTGATGTATGTCCTTGGCACCTCCATTGAAGATCAATTGGCTGTAGGTATATGGATTAATTTCTGGGTTCTCTATTCTGTTCCATTGGCCTGTCTGTTTTTATGCCAGTTTCATGCTATTTTGGTTACTATAGCTTTGTAATATAATTCGAAGTCAGATAGTATAATGCCTCCTGGATGTCTTTTTTTTTCTTGTCTCATTGCTTTTTGCTAGTACTTCCAGTACTGTGTTAAATTCAAGTGGTGAGAGTGGGAATCCTTGCCTTGTACAAGAGAGGAAGCTTTTAGTTTTTTTTCCATTGGTTATAATATTATACACTTTCAATGGATGGATTGTGTGGTATATTAATTATACCTCAGTAAACTCTATTTAGAATGAAAATTTAAAAAAATGTAACCTGCAAAACTAAAGATGGTTGGGGTGAAAAGAGGATATGTTCAGTATATTCTACAACGTTTCTGATATGTACATCTGATCATATGGCCTCCCTTGCTTAAAGCCTTTCAGTGTTTCCAATTCTTCCTATCTCCTTAGCAAACTTGCATGGTCTAGCTCCTGCCTACCTCTGCAGCCTCATCTCCTCCCCTCCCTGATTCATACTCATCCATCTATCTGTAGCGGTCATTTGTCTGGTTCTCCAGGGTGGTGTCCTCCTGAGTCCAGGAGCCTTCCTATGTGTAGTTCTCTTTACTTAGAATACTCTCTTCCCATCCTCCTTCCCTGTTCCCATTCCCACCCTTATCCTGAATAAATGTTACTCATCTTCAGATCTGCACTTCTTTTGGTTTTCCATCACCACCTTCCTCACAGTTACTCACAGGCGGTACCACTTTTTATGCCCTCCAGTGAAACTGAAAGTCTCGTGGAGGGGCTGTGACCCTGCCCAACCACTGCTCAGTGCACAGTGGTGAGGGCCCAGTGACCATGGATCACACTGGTGTGGGTGATATGTGAGACCTCGACAGGATCATCCACTGTGAGGCCAACCCAGTGCTTTGATGGTGGTGGTTGTTCACATGTCCTAATGGTCTCTTCTGAACTTGGAGGGATGATTCTTACTTCTAGCAAAACATGTTTTGCTATTTGTGCCCTTTTAGTACCTTTGTAAGCCTAAATATGTTTTAGTTTTTTGTTCTATAGTATAAAGCATTAATTTCTTTCATTAACTGGTTACCATTTGTTATGAAATTCTTTTTTTTTAAAGCCCTTTGCACAAGTGAGTGGTTGAAAAATTACAAGTTTGGAGTTAGTTCCTCAATTCTAATGTGGTAATTAAAATTCTCTGTCTGAATTTTTGTACCTCTATGTAAGTTCTTTCTTATCCTCACAATACAGCAAACAGGGGATGTCAAGCAGTTCAATATCTTCCAGTAATGAAATTCTAACAAAAAGGAAAGTGTTAATTTGGTAACTTGGTAATTAATGTGTTATGATTATTTTGTCCAAAGTATACCTCAATAAAAATTAGCACACATTTTTCACTGGATTGCAAAGAATGTGACTGTCCAAAACATGGTTTAAACTGTAGGTGAGTCTACCAGTTGGCCATATTTAAAATGGAATGCTGGGAAATTCACAGGACATCCCAGGGCCTCGTGTTTGCATATCTGGAGGTTCTGAGTCACTTACTGGTAGTATATGGTGACAGAATCAGAAAGGGCTGGGGTGTGTTTTGTGGAGGAGCCTCTGGCAGCCTGCATTTATCCATTGGATGTATCTGCACATCTTCCTAAGCATTCATTTAGCTGACAGTCTGGAAAATGTCAGCGTTCTAATTAACTCCAGCCAGAGAGGGCTGTGCTGCAATTGAAATCCCTTTGATTGATATGACTGCAATTAGAGCCTAGCTCCCTCTCAGCATGAAGAAGTGGAGACAGGGTGAGGAAGTGGCATTGCTGGGACTCCATGTAGAGGGGAGCTTTTCTCCGTATCTGCAGTCAGATGGTAGCGTGTAGAGGGAGATGCTTGGGTCTCATCCCAACCTTCTCCAAACCCAAATCAAAGAATTTATTACTTCTGTTTGAACAAAAAAGTGTACACTTTCCTTTGGTTTTGTAGCTATTGCTTTATTAAGGGGTTTTGAGGACTTTGAAGGTTACTGTGCTAAATTCAATTGATTTCTTTCCCTCCTCATACTTATGAAATATATTGACAGGGGGACTCTTATTTATATGTGCCTTAAAAACAAACTGATAAATGTCATGTCTAAAATCATGTGACTAAAATGACAGCAATGAGGATACAATCCATATTTTTAGATACTTTATACAGAGGCTGATACAATAGGTAAAAATTCTTCACTTGGGAATCAATTTCAACAGTTCAAAATTCTTTGGTAACTGAGTCTGTGCCAGGGCTGTGGTAATGTGGGGAGCTACTAAGGCAGATAAGACCCTGCCTTCAACCTTGAGGAGGCATGAAGGTGCACAGGTAAATAAACCTAAGCATAAAGGCATCAGGACTAATGAAGGTGCAGGAGATAGTGGACAGGTAGGGCAAGGAGTGGCTCATTGTGATGGGAAAACAGGGGATTCCTAGGGGAGGGACTGTGCAGTTGGTCTCTGATGCATGGGAATAATCAGTAAGGGAAGAAGTGGGGCAAGGAACTTCCAAAGGTTGAGCAAAGGCCCTAAGATCCTACAAGGTATGTTTGGGGGACAGCTATGTGGCAAGCGTGCTGGACTGTGGGGCCTGGGAAAGGATTTGGCAAGGAGGGTACTGCAAAGGGAGCATGGATGACATGTCACAGGGCTAGCGTTGCCATGGCTTTGGAACTTTTTTATTTTCTGGTGTTGGTGGTAGGGAATCATTGCAGGTTTTTGGCAGAGGAAGTGCATGAACTGATGTTAAGTTTTAGGAGATGACCTTGTCCCTGTTGTAGAGCAGGGAGAGACTGGAGGCAGGAGAACCAGCCAAACCATCACCGCAGTGTCCTGATGGGAGCTATGATCGTCTGGACTAGGTCGTTATTCTTATTTTTCCTCAGGTTAGGCCAGTTGCCACTTCCCACGGAACTGACTGATTAGGCAGCTCCATAGGAAGGGGTCGAAGAATATTCTCAGATAATCCAGTCTGAGAGTATGGAAACTGGCCCCTTTTTCAGCCCCTGAACTCTATTAAAGATTAAGGCACTGATAGCCCTTGTCCTTAGAAAAGCAGAGGTCCAATTAATACCAAAGAAGAGGACATAGACAAGGAAAACTTTGAGCACATGTTCTTGTTCTGAAAGTCAGTGTAATGCTCAGCATTTCCTAATAAAGAGGAGCTTCCTCCTGATGCTCCTCAGGGTGTCTGGACAAGGTTCTCCTTGTGAGGGGATAGCCTCAAAGCATCTCTTTTTTAATTTGTTGAAAAACATAGGTGGAAGTGATACTGTTTTTGAAGTTGTAATGGTTAAATTTATGTGTCAACTTGACTTGGCCATGGGGTGCCCAGATGGTGGTTAAACATTATTCTGGGTGTTTTCTGGATGAGATTAACATTTGCATTCATAGAGTGAGTAAAGCAGACTGCCCTCCCCAATGTGGGTGGGCTCATCCCATCTGTCAAACGCCTGAGCAGAACAAAAGGCTGAATAAGAAAGAATTCTCTCTCTCTGCCTGACTGTCTCTGAGCTGGGACATTGGTCTTCTTCTGTGACCAAGAGCAGGAGGAGTGTGTAAAGAAAGACACTTGGAGGTCTCCTCTCAACCTTTACCACACCCAAGTCAAGGAATTGATTACTTTTGTCAGAATAAAAAAATGTACATGGTCGTTTGGATTTGCAGTTATTGCTGCAATGTACATATATATATATGTGTATCTGTGTCTATCTATCTACATCTATCTTCTATTGATCTGTTTCTCTAATATGGAAGTGTTAATTTGCTGTTTAAAATTTTTAATGACTTACTGTTTTTATATAAATAATACATACACATTATAAAAGCAAGCAGAATAGATAAGAAGAGAAATAAGAAACAAAAATATTGCTTAATACCCTAAATATTATTCTAAGGCTAAGAAAAAATATTATAAAACATTCAGTACAAGATTAGAATTATTATATTTTAACTCCATGTTTTAATTTTAGAAGTTATCAACCTCCGTCTATGAAAGATGAGAGAATTAGCACTCCTACTGCCAAATTTCCTCCTTTCCCCCCTTTTTTCTGTTTGTAATATTATTGCTTTGACATTGCTAAGGTTTCTAACATTTGCAAAATTTCCACATTGGTTTAATATCATATTAATACATGTGATGAGATCAACAATATAAATTAATAATTTTCACGAGCTTTTTAAGGATTGTGTGGATAGTAATTTCATCTTCATTTTCAGGGCAATTGATTTTTTTGTTTGTGTTTTACTTTTATTCCAAAAGGAGTTTACTTCTTATGATTGAAATTTCAGGGGAAGATATGCCTATGAACTAACAAGCTTGATCTTATATTTGATTTATATATATGTGTGTGTGTACGTATGTTTTCCTTTGAAATCCTTTCCTAAGTCCCTCGTGATATTCTTAGATAATTTAGTGAGATTACTAACTTTTTTCATTCTACTCTTATTTCTTGGAGTAAGGTTTTTCATTCTACTGTTATTTCTTGGTTACTGGTTGCCTATAGTTAAATGAATCCACTCAAATTTTTGGAGTCATTATAGTTATTTGGGGAGAAATAACTTGAGCAAAGGTTAACCTTGGCCATAATTGACTACTAATAAAACTGCTATTTTTACTAGAAACCATCAAAGGTCGAAAATAGAATTTTACTTGTTAATTTGAACAAAAATACTAAAATTTGGAATAAAATACTTTTCATGGACATAATAAAATTTAAGCAGATTATTTCTAAATCTCATAACAACCTTGCAGTATAGATCTAATTGCACTGGTTAGGAAAGATTCTAGCTGCCACTCACACCCAGAGACCGTGGCATAAAGGAGCAAGATGGTTTTCCCACACAGCAGCAAGTCAACATAGGTAGCACACGGCTGGTGCCGCTGCTGGGCAGAGCCATCCTGCATCTAGGGTTTTTCTACGTTTTTCTATGTTTATACTTCTTCGGGCTTCATGTTTGTTACTTTATTGTCTCGACCTGGCTGCTGCAACCTCAGCTGTATTGTCTGTATTCCAGGAAGAAATAAAGAGCATAGGGCACAGGGATCAAAGAGCATTCCAGCAATTCGCTGTTCTTAGAAAAGTCCTAATCAGCCAACCTCTAGTCACGTCACTCTGTCCAGAATGGTGCTTTGGGGACTTATTCTTAGCTTACTTCTAGCTGGAAACGTTGCTGGAACAGAGGGGGTTGCGGGTGGTGGGTGGGTCAACTGTTTATTAATTTTCCAAATGAAAAGACCATGATTCAGGAAGGTGAAGTAATTTGTTCAGGGTCCACAACAAGTAAATGTTATCTTGGAAGGTGATCCCGGGTCTGTGGGGCTTCAAACTCCTTTCTTTTCTGTGACATTTTGTCTGTTTCAGAACAGTGGCATTCTAGAGTCTCTGTCGCACTTTCTGGGTTAACACACTTGGTGTAATTTTAGAGGCTTCTAAATAAATTTTTCTCTGGACAATGAGATAATTAGCAGGATCCACTTACAAAAATAGAATATTTATTGAAGTATAGAATGTAATTGGAAAAATAATAACCTTTAAGCATTAAGTAATCTGTGATCTTTATCTTTGAGTTTCAATAACAGACACATTGATCAATGGAACAGAATAGAGAATCCAGAAATCAACCCACACACTT
>NW_007728327.1:75480-77407 GCF_000696425.1 Galeopterus variegatus
GGGCCATGATAACCATATACATTGTATATTGACAAAATAAAAATTTAATGAAAAAAAAAAATGAACCAGTGACTCTCTTGTCCCAGGTTAAATTTTCTGTCCGAGTATCTTCTTTTATTGTCCTTTCTCCACCTGTAACTTGTGGTGGAGCTGCTTATGTCAGCAGACATATGGGGAAAAGGAATGTATGTATTGCATCATTTTTCGTATGTGGCTATAACAGGTGAAAAGAAGAGGAATTAACCCTTGTAGGGCCTCACTGTGTGCCAGGCACGCGTGCTAGGCTGGCTTTCCTAAGATGGCCCCAATCCTCCCCTCTACCCTGTGTTCACGCTTTTGGTGATGTTACTTGCAGCTTTTCCCATCAAGAGAGGGAGTCTGTTTCCTCTCGTGGAACTCTGAGCTGGCCTTAAGACTTGCTTTAATCCACAGCAATGATGAAAGTGGCCAGTTCTGAGCCTGCCTGCATCCACAGCCTCCACCAGGACAGGCCCAAGCCAGCAGCTGGAGGCCGAGAGGCCGTGGGGAGCAGGGCCACGGCCATCCTTGGCCAGTGAACGCCAGTCAACGCCATGCAACTCGACCATCTGTGGGAGCCCACCAGGACCAGAAGGACCACCGGGCTGACCCATAGACTCAGGAGCAATAAGGGATGGTTATTGGTTTGAGGCACTGACTTTTGGGACGGTTTGTTAGGCAACGTTATTTTGGCAATAGATGCCTGATAGAGCACGTTTGGAGGTATTTTATATTCGCTATTACATTCAATCTTAATATAAAACCATAGTGTTACTGATAATCTATCCATTGTATGGACAAGCAATCTGAGGTTCAAAGAGATGAAAGAACTTTCTCCAAATCGCAGAGCTAGAGAGTGGTCGAACTTATTGTTCTACCAGACTTGTCTTATTCAGAACCATTCTGTCTGTCCTTCCTGTCTGACTCTGAGGAGCATTTGTGAGCATAAGGCTTTAACTCCTCGGAAGAGCAGAGTGAAGAAGTGAAGGCCACAGTCCAGCACAAACACAGTCCTCGAGGGGGCATGGACGGAGGAATTCAAGAGTCACCACGGCCTGGAAAACATTTTTCTTCTTCTGTCATCTTTCCAATTTTCTAATATGCTCTGCTCTTTGAATTATTTAATCCTGGGATGAATTGACAGTGAGATATGAAGCTTCTTCTCCTTTTAAAAAAGTTTTTAATGGACAAATAATAATTGTATATATTTATGGGGCAAAATGTGATGTTTTGATATATGTATAAATTGTGGGATGATTAAATCCAGCTGATTAACATATCCATCTTCTTGATTATTATTTTTGTGGTGAAAACTTTTAAAATCCACTATCATACTTATTGCTTTTTTGTGTTGAGAACATTCAAAATACTCTTTTAGCAATTTTGAAATTTACAGTATGTTATTATTAACTATAGTCACTGAGATGTGCAATAGGTCACTAACACTTATTCCTCCTGTGTAACTGAAACTTTGTACATTTTGACCAGCACCCCCCGTTCCCCCCACGCCCCAGCTTCTGCTAACCACCGTTCTAATCTCTGCTTCTACGAATCTGAATGTTTTAGATTCCATATATAATACATGCAGTGTTTGTCTTTTTGTGCCCGGATTACTTCACTCAGCATAATGTCCTCCAGGTTTATTCATGCGATCACAAATGACAGAATTTTCTTTATTTTATAAGGCTGGATAGTATTTCATTGTGTATATACACCGCATTTCTTTATCCATTTATCCACTGATGGACACTTGGGTTGTTTTCGTATCTTGGCCATCATGACTAATGCTTCAATGAACATGTGAGTGCAGATAGCTCTTTGCCATACTTATTCCAGTTCCTTTGGACATATACCCAGAAGTGGGATTGATGGATTATATGGAAGTTCTATATATTTTTAAGGAAACTCT
>NW_007728327.1:78171-80675 GCF_000696425.1 Galeopterus variegatus
TTAATTTGCATTTCTCTGATGATTAGTGATGTTGAGGATTTTTTCATATACCTGTTAGCCATTTGTAGGTCTTGAGAAGTGTCTATTCAGGTTATTTTCCCATTTCTTGCTGTTGAGTTGTTTGTATTCCTTATACGTTTCGGTTATTAGCCCCTTATCAAATGCATGCATGGTTTGCAAATATTTTCCGTCATTCCACAAGTTGTCTCTTCATTCTGCTGATTGTTTCCTTTGCCGTGCAGAAGGTTTTTAATTGCACACAGTTTCATTTGTCTATTTTTGCTGTTGTTGCCTGTGCTTTGAGCGTCAAAATCAAGAAGTCATTCTCCAGATCACTGTTGTGAAGCTTTTCTCCTATGTTTTCTTCTAGTAGTTTGAAAGCTTCAGGTCTTACATTAAACTCTTTAATATGTTTTGAGTTGATTTTTGTATATGGTCTGAGATAAGGGTTCAGTTTTATTCTTCTGTATGTGGATATCCAGTTTTCCCAACACCGTTTATTGAAGAAACTGTCCTCTCCCCATTGTGTTTTCTAAATTCAGCAGCACGTTAAAAGGATCATTCACCATGATCATGTGGGATTTATCCTTGGAATGCAAGGATGGTTTAATTTATGCAGATTAATGTGATTCACCATATTATCAGAATGAAGGACAAAAAGCATGTGATCATCTCAATAGATGCAGAAAAAACATTTGACAAAATTCAACATCCTTTTATGGTAAAAACTCTCAACAAATTAGGTCTAGAAAGAATGCACCTCAACACAATAAAGGTTATATATGACAAGCCCACACCTAACATCATACTCGACAGTGAAAATTTGATAGCTTTTCCTCTAAGATCAGGAACAAGACAAGGATGCTCACTCTCATCATGTCTACTTGACATAGTACTGGAAGTCCTAGCCAGGGAAATCAGGCAAGAACAAGAGATAAAAGGCCTACAAATAGAAAAGAGGTGAAATTGTCTCTGTTAACTGAACATATGAGGATGCTTCAACAAATTCATGAAAAGATTCATACTATCTTCGAATTTGATTTTTCTACAAACTTTTTGAAGTACTCTTGTATAATCTTATAAATAGAAAACCCTAAAGAGTCCACTAAAAAATCTATTGGAACTGATAAGCAAATTCAATAAACTTGAAGAATACAAAATTAACATACAAAAATCAGTAACATTTCTACATCTTAACAACAAACTATCTGAAAAAGAAATTAAGAAAACAATTCCATTTACAATAGCATAGAAAATATTTTGTAGTAAATTTAACCAAGGAAGTGGAAGCTCTGTATATTGAAAACTATAAAACATTTATGAAAGAAATTGGATGACACAAATAAATAGAAAGCTATCCCATGTTCATGGATTGGAAGGATTAATATTGTTAAAATGTCCCTACTAATGTAAGGCACTAGGCAGCAAGGTGACATGGTCCTTGCTGTCTGGGAATTGTGCCAGCAAAAGCTGACTGCCCATCTGTTTGTCTCCCCCTCCTCTCGCTTCTTGAGATCTGGACTTTGAATGAACCCGGGACCCTGAGAACTTTGTAAAGGAGGAATTTGTGCTTTTACTTTACTGATAAGTAGTTAGCCCTGAACCTTCAAAGTGCCATGGCAACAGCAAGTGTTCTATAAACAGCTTTGAACCAGACATAACTGGCTTAATCAGTATAATATGTTATTTTACTGGCTTATAAAAAGAACCTGAAATCAATTAAGGGTTTTTTTCTCAGGCCAGCAGCTTGGGAAAACCCTCCTGATCCCATAAACATGTTTACTCATTAATTCTCTACCATCTCCCCTTGGGTACTGGTCTCTGACATACTAGTGAAAGCAATCTACAGATCCAATGCAATATCCATCAAAATTACAATGTCATTTTTTCATGGAGATAGAAAAAGCAATTCTAAAATTTGTATAGAACCATAAAAGACCCCAAATAGACAAAGCAATCTCGAGCAAAAAATAACAGAGCTGGAGGCATCAGACTAAAGATCTCAAAATCTGCTACAAAGCTATAGTAATTAAAACAGTGTGGTACTGATATTAAAAACAGACACATAGACCAATGGAACAGGATGGAGCTCCCAGAAGTAAATCCACACATTCACAGTCAAGTGATTTTTGAAAAAGGTGCCAAGAACACACAATGGAGAAACAGTCTTCTACTTATGACACTTGCTCAGAGAGGATGGTAGCCTACAGAGTGAGATGTTGAGATTGGAGGAAATAACCTGCGGAGCACTTTCCCATCTCAGAACTCTTGGCTTTACTGAGTACAGGGCCACAAGTCCAAGGGAGGTCACTGTGCTTCTCAGGGGAGAATTAGAGCTCTATGTTCTGATGCTCATCAATGTTCTGAGTCAGGGGCCAGGAAGAGAAATGTAGCAGTGATCACAGCAACTGCTCCAGTGTGGGCTCATACCACCTCATCTATGTCACGTGCTGTACTAGTCAGGATCCAGGGTTCTTCAGAGAAGCAGAACCAATAGGAAATAT
>NW_007728327.1:82441-83302 GCF_000696425.1 Galeopterus variegatus
TGTTTCTGTCTGACAGTAGGCAAAATTTAAGAAGTGGACATAGTATAATATACTATAATCGTACTAAGAATTATTGGTATTTATATTTCTCATACCATTTTAGATTAACATGTTTTGTAAAATAAATATTTGAGGAATCAATCATATAGGGCTCTGTTACGGTTCATCCCATATGTCGCAATATGTAATGTTTTGGCTTGGGCAAGTCAGGTGCTTAATTGGTGAGGCATATTTTGTATATTAGTTTCATAAGACATTATAACTGCCCCGGGTGCTAGGTTTTTGCATTACAAAAAACAAATTGTGGTTCTTTTAGCTTTTAGTTCACAAACACTCGAACTTTGATTTTAGGGATATTGAAACGGGGGAGTTGAAGAAAGAACAGAGAAAGTTCTTACTGAACAACAGTAAAACACACACAGATGTCAAACCAAACCNTTCTGCGCCTTCTGTTCTGGGACATCCTAAGTGTCCTGAGTCTTCCTGTGTTCTCTGAAGCTACGATGGGTTTTGTAGAACCGCTTCAGCAAGGGACAGTTGTAACAGTGGAGTCAGCAGATGGTCCTTGTTTGCTGTCTCTGTGGTTGCTGCTGAGGCAGGAGCGGGTGATCAGAGGGCAGCCCTACGCCGGCCTGGTCCTGTGCTGCCCGCTACATAGAATCTGCGCTTTCTAATAGCTGGGACTGTGTCTTTTCTACATTTTCTACATTCCTACACACTCACTGAGACAAAGGTAAGGACTGGACCCTGTTTTTATTTGGAGGAAGTCCTAAATCCACCAAGCAGTATGGATTCTTTACGCTATGACTGGAGCAGACGTAAGTCATCACTGGGTAGTTGTGAAAAGTTGCACGCTCGAAA
>NW_007728327.1:83530-86867 GCF_000696425.1 Galeopterus variegatus
TTCTGCGCCTTCTGTTCTGGGACATCCTAAGTGTCCTGAGTCTTCCTGTGTTCTCTGAAGCCTACGATGGGTTTTGTAGAACCACTTCAGCAAGGGACAGTTGTAACAGCGGAGTCAGCTGTTACATGGTCCTTGTTTGCTGTCTCTGCGGTTGCTGCTGAGGCAGGAGCGGGTGATCAGAGGGCAGCCCTACGCCGGCCCGGTCCTGTGCTGCCTGCTACATAGAATCTGCGCTTTCTAATAGCTGGGACTGTGTCTTTTCTACATTTTCTACTTTCCTACAGACTCACTGAGACAAAGGTAAGGACTGGACCCTGTTTTTATTTGGAGGAAGTCCTAAATCCACCAAGCAGTATGGATTCTTTATGCTATGACTGGAGCAGACGTAAGTCATCACTGGGTAGTTGTGAAAAGTTGCACGCTCGAAAGCTCAGAGGCACCAGGTGGCATGTGGCTCGGTGGAATTTTCTGGGGGAGATGCTGGCATCCAGACGTGCTCCTTGGCACCAGCTGATTGCTGCTACAGGAAAGGACAACACAGTGAGGCCAGGTCTTCTAATTTTTCAAGGCCCAGAGACATTTTCTTTTTGTGAAATAACCTATTTAAAAAAAAATGTTGTGTCCATTTAGAAAATACTTTGTGGTTTTAAGAAACGATGTCTGTGTGTTAGACAAAGCTCGAGAGCTGCCGGTTGGCATCTTCCATTCTAGTAAAGAATAATTCAGGGTGTCACGGTTCTGTTCTTCCCTCAATTTCATAATTATTTTTGTGCGCTGGGCAAGTGACTCCACCTCTTCGACTTTCAGCTTCTTCTAGTGTAAGAAGAAGCTACTTACTGCATTAGACTGAGGGTCGGCAATAGCTCGTCCTGTTCTAGGAATCTAAAACTCAGCATGTCCCAAACTGAACTCACTATGCGTTCTCCACTCAAACCCAAGCATCCTTCTGTTTCCCTCTTAAAAAACAGCACCATTGTTCACTCAGTTGTCCAGGCCATCCTTAACCCCAAAGTCACTCTTAACTGAAATATTATTTTTCTTTATTTCCAAAATACAATCACAACCCTTATTAATTCCAGCTTCTTGCCATCTGCCGAGGCCACCCATCTCTCTTTAAAACCACTGACATTACTTTAATTAAAGGCTCAATTATTTATTTCACGGGTTATGGATACTGCCTTCAACCAGCACCCTTGCTCCCAGCCTCGCTACTTTCCAGTTCATTCACTATCCTGTTGCAAGAGTGATCTTTCTAACATAAGCATTTGATCAAAACTTTTCAAAATTCTGATTACAGAATTCTTCTCAAGGCAAAATTGTAGTCTTAGCCACTAATTTAGTCATTTCTCGATGCTTAATGGCATAAAATGAATGAATAAATGAATGAAGTAATTATTTGCTAAATCTCATTTTATCTACAGAAAATTTTATCCACCTTTGGACATTGATTTAATTATTGACAATATTTTGATGGCATTGAGGGTTGGATCAGAGAATATTTTGGATTTCTTACTCAAAAATTAAAAAAATATGCTTTCAGTTCTAGTTTGTATTGGCTATGTAACTCAGCTCTTGAAAAATAAAAGTTTTTTCACTGTGCACAATTAAGTTAAAAAGTAAAGGAATATATATTCATGGCATAATCTGTATTTTTACCACATGCACAGCCTCATGAAAACTCTAGGTATATCCTCCTTTGTACAAAATCTGCATTCCTTAATAGATGGATACAAATCAGAATTTTTTTTTTTAAATTGGAAATAAGTAACTTGGTATTTGGAATACTCTAGGTATATCCTCCTTTGTACAAAATCTGCATTCCTTAATAGATGGATACAAATCAGAATGTTTTTTTTTTTTTTAAATTGGAAATAAGTAACTTGTTATTTGGAATATTTATATAATAAAATTTATTGCCATATGCATCCTTATTTTCTCTATTTGGGGATAATTCATGTATTGAATTTCCTTAAAAAGGGGTGAAGCATGTGTATTCCACAAAGCCAGGTGCTCTCGCATTGTGGAAGACTTTGCAGTGGCTGCCGCAGCAGAGAAAGTCTATCATCTTGTTCTTCAGGCCAAATCACATGTGTAATGGAGAGACAAGCGTTTTACTGCTAATCTCAGTATGTGAGCACACCGCTTCTCAACGGCCATCCTGAGTGCTACAGCTTGTCATCGAGCATGTGCAGTGAAGCCCTGAGAATTAACCACTCATGCTAATTATAGGTTCCACTGATAGATTCATTTATCTTTGACCTAGGAAGAAAAGTCATAAATTCACAGACAAGAACTAGAGGAGGAGGTGGGCTGCTGCAGAGGTTGTGAGTTATTTATTTATTTTCTTGGAGCTTTTTGGCTCTGCAAATACAATCTTGTCAGGATTATTTTCAGGTTATTTGTCTAGAGTCCAAAGGAAGGCGACTTTGTTTATTTTCTGGATTTACATGCCATTTCTACAAAATAATCTCTCCTTATAAATGGATAAAATAGATTGTATTAAATCAGAAAGGAAATACTGGTTTTAGTTCCTTTTGTAAAGCAGGTAGATGAAGCAAAGCATTGTTGCAAAGGGACTGGACTATATTTTGAAAGAAAAACAATGAAAATCATGAAAGTCGTATCATGGGAATGCTACAAAAAGCAGAATATGAAGGAATACGACGCCTAATCCACAGTAATAAGGAGGGAAATAGTACAGATCTGTAGGCTGTAGGCTTTCTGCTGCAGAGAAGTCATCTACCAAAGGCCAGGTGGTGTGTCAGAAAGGCTGCTGCATCTGGAATCAGAAGATTTAGGTCCTGGTCGAGTGTCTGCCAATTACTGGCTGGGTGACCCCAGGCAAGTGAATTAACCTTTTAGAGTCTTGGTATCTCAGCTGTGAAATGGGGATAATGATTCACAGGGTTATTGTGAGAATCAAATAAGAGAGTGGATGTGAAATGGTTTAGAAAACTGAAAGCATCGTACAAGGTGAGGCGTAGTTATTGCCTTTATTACTGTTGTGTTCTCAATAACAAACCCACACGTGGAATGTCATCACATTGTCTGCCATCACGGGCACAATCATGAGTCCCACATGCATCTCCCAGTAACCAAGAGCATCTCATGACTCCTGGTGAGTCTTGTGGAGTCTAGTAGACAATGTTTATACTGACATCAGAAGTAATAAAGAGCACATGGACACTTCATCAAAAACCATTTTTCTATTTTCTTCTCTTTAAATTATATCTTTCAAACTTTTACTGCACAATCTGTCAGCTTAGACTCATAGGATCACATAATTTTAGAGATGGTAGGAAACTAGGGAGATCAATTCATAGTTCATCTTATTACA
>NW_007728327.1:87449-89098 GCF_000696425.1 Galeopterus variegatus
TCTTCTCTTTAAATTATATCTTTCAAACTTTTACTGCACAATCTGTCAGCTTAGACTCATAGGATCACATAATTTTAGAGATGGTAGGAAACTAGGGAGATCAATTCATAGTTCATCTTATTACAACCAGGAAACCTGAGACTCAGAGAGGTGACATGACTTATCCAAGGATACCCAGCATGGAGGTAATATAGCTGGACTCCCGAAACCTTTGCTGAAGGTTCTTCAGATGCTTGCTAGATGAAGTTTCTTGATTGTAAGAAATAAAAATCAACTCTGTATAACCTAAACAAAGAGGGAATCCATTAGAATGATGTAGGGACCCACAAAACCCACAGGAAACATGTTAGAATAGCAGCCCAGGGGGTGTCTGGAGGTTTCATGGCTGTATCAGTCAGACTGGGATGTGAATTCTTGCTGCCGTAAATAAAAGCCAAATGCTCCTTCTCTCCAGGCTTCAAGTGACAGGAAGGAGGATTGAATCCATGAGCCTAGGTCACTCCTTGAAACCTAGCTGCTGGGGGTTGGGGAAGATGCATCTCCCCTCGTTAGTTGTAGAGGTGAGGGAAATATAAAATTCAATCTTTATATCGTTATTATACAATTCTGCAATTGTGTATATTTTATGATATATATTACTTGGGCATTACTGTATTAAATATGGGAATATTACCCAAAGGGAGAGACGATCGGACGTTGAAGAGCACAAAACAAGAGAGCAGCACCCAGTGTCCAGCCAAGTCCCCCTTTCCGCATGGCCGGGAGCAGCCAGTCTCCCTCCTGCCTGACGTGCTCAACTATCCTTCCCGCAACCGCTTGCGCCCTTGTCCGTCAGTTACAGCGTCAGCTCTAAGTGTACGATCTGGTGACATCCGGTCCAGTTAAGATTTAATTCCCTTATAATATCGTCATCCTAGGACAGAACTGTAAAGTTAACCGAAACCAAAGCACATTACACAAAATAAAAGTAGAAAGGGGTGTGACCTGATCGTTCATGATAGACCGAGTCTCTGAAAGTCTTTGGATTTCTCAATCTTATTTATTCTACTCACTCCAGGACACTTCGGGGACCTCTTTTCTTTTTTAGATGAGGAGCATCGTTAGGTTCATGTTTCAATCAACTGCTGATCAAACCAGTAGAACCGCTCGGCCCATTGGGCCAGTTCCCCAGCCCAGTGCCTCTGCTTCTGGAGCAGGAACACGAACCCAGCCAGAGGAGGAGGCACGTGCTTCCTGTCCCCACTCAGCACCCTCCTGCAGGCCCACAAATACTGCCAAGATTTTGCCCGTATAAGTCAAGTGTTTATGAGTGCATTTTAATTTTAAAGCCTCTGCTCCTGGGTTTGAGCCTGTGTCTGACTCTCCAGTGGGTGTGATGGGAACGGACGTGAGTTACAGACGTGAAGTTGGGAGAGTGTGTGCGTGTGCTGTGGGCGTGTGATGGCATGGCGCGGGGGGAGAAGGGTCCTGCTGCTCAGCTGAGGTCTTAACTGAGATATTCAGTGGTCACTCATTTCTGTCAGGTCCTTAGAGTTATGCATTTAGAAATACTTGAAATCACATAGTCAGAATGCTATTTACGTTGGAGGCAGAGCACAAATCCCCAAAAGATTCAGACCAGTGTCCCTGGATGAGAGATAGGAGTGGGG
>NW_007728327.1:89470-94438 GCF_000696425.1 Galeopterus variegatus
TGCGTGTGCTGTGGGCGTGTGATGGCATGGCGCGGGGGGAGAAGGGTCCTGCTGCTCAGCTGAGGTCTTAACTGAGATATTCAGTGGTCACTCATTTCTGTCAGGTCCTTAGAGTTATGCATTTAGAAATACTTGAAATCACATAGTCAGAATGCTATTTACGTTGGAGGCAGAGCACAAATCCCCAAAAGATTCAGACCAGTGTCCCTGGATGAGAGATAGGAGTGGGGCCAACATTTGATGCCTTGCCAGCAATTTTCCCTGGTTAAAAAACAAAACAAACAAACAAAAATGAGACAAAACAATAAAAAGCACAAAGGGATATGTTGTCACTGAAGCCAGCTTTCCCAGTGGTACCTGGTGAAAGACTGTACTAATTTGCAGGGAAACTGGAAGCAGGATTTGAAACATTGTCCCCTCTCAGTTCCCTTTGTGACAGTGTGCTACACTGAACGGGTCTGTTTAAATATCTGTTCCTTCCACTAGACTTTGAGCTCCTTCACATCACCAGGGAACACGCTCCTGTCTTCACAGGCACAGGGTAGGGTTTAGTGAGGGCTTCTTGTGTAAAAAACTGTGTGGAAAATTTGCTCAAAAGGTTTAGAACTCACAGCATTCTCTAATCAAAGTTGTGGTCTGCAAAATCAACAAGTTCTCAGAAAAAAAAAGGGCAGGTGTGTGTCACCGACAAGCATCAATAACAAATCACATTTAAGCATTAGGCACGTGGGTCAAATGTCAAGATGAGGCCGCCGTGTATAGGTCTCACTACCCTGCACCTGAAGGTATGCGGCCTCTCCTCTTTTCTGGTCTGAAAGTACGAGGGGAAGTAAAATTCTTGAATAAAACCATGAAGCAAATTATTCAGAAATAAGACCCTTGCACAGAACGCTCTGAAGTGGCTCTCACAGCCGCGCGACGCACCCAGTAATTACCAGGAGGGACGACGTCTATGGAGCATCGTTTCTCTGACAGCGGGTAGCAGTCAGAGTGGGACAGCTAGAACCAAATGGCTGGTCATCATGAGGGCGACTAGTGGCAAAGTTCTCCTTCAGACCAGATGGACAAAACCAGCCCCTTGGGGCCGGCCCGTGGCTCACTCGGGAGAGTGCGGTGCTGATAACACCAAGGCCACGGGTTCGGATCCCATATAGGGATGGCCGGTTCGCTCACTGGCCGAGCGTGGTGCTGATAACACCAAGTCAAGGGTTAAGATCCCCTTACCGGTCATCTTAAAAAAAACAAAAACAAAACAAAAAACCAGCCCCTTGTCCCACAGGTGCTGTGTCTCGCCACACTGTGACACAGGGAAACTCATCCTCTTTGTGAGGATAACAGTGACTAAAGCGAGGTGCCGCTAGCCGCGTGCCATCCCTTTGACTTGCAGAAACCCTGATTTGCTCCCTGCCACCGGCAGGAAAATCACCAACACACAGATGTCAGAGAGCTGGCTAATCGTCACTTTGTTCAGTCTAGTCACATTCGTACCTTTTTCAAGTTCCGGCTTTTGGATGATGATTTTCCTCCCCACCAAATGCAGCAGTGATGGCCGTCACCTGAGCCTGATGAATGACAGCCTTTCTGCCCTTCCCCTCCCTGCCGAGCTGACGGAAACTTTCAGGGGAAGAAATGGCATTCTGCAGAGCACGCAGCACAGTCCAGCCCAGGCAAGCCCCACTGGACTCCAGGAGCCACTGGACCTCCAGTTCAGGAGCCTGGGAGTCTCTGTCCAGCTGGGCAAGTGATTTGTGGTGCCTTCCTGGGACCGTGTCACTCTACTTTGGAATCTCTTTTGCCATTGTGTGTCTAGCTGTCCACACTCAGCAGTCAGTGGGACTGCTGAGAGATGCTCGAGAGATGCTCGGTGGGGGAACAGGCCATATGTTTCCAGAAATACCACCCTAGACCTGCTAACTCTGGACTGGGACAGATCAGGTGGTTCCTAGGTGGATTTGGCTTTGGCAGGTTTTTCATATTTATTTTCTTCCATGAGGTTTCAGACGAAGATATTAAAGATCAGTGACTATAGATACAAATTACTTTGGACTTTTAAAGTTTTAATTATTAGGGAGGAATTTTTTTTATTTTTTAACTTTTAAAATAATTGATGTCTCTTTTTTAAAAAATCTTTTATTATGACAAAATTTAAACATGCCCCAAAGTACAGCAATTTAGTATTAAATAATAAATAACACACATACTTGAACTCAGCCTCAACAATTACCTACACTGTGAGAGTCATACTTCATCTGTAAGCAGAAGTGGGGTGCTATGGTCTGAATGTTTGTGTCTCCCCTAAATTCTTATGTTGAAGTCCTAAGCCTCTCAAGGTGATGATGTTAGAAGATTCAGCCTTTGGGAGGCGATCAGGTCATAAGGCAGCACCCTCATGCCTGGGGTTAGTGTCCATGTTAGAAACCCAGAAAGATGCCCGGTCCCTTCCAGCAGGAGAAGACACAGTGAGAAGGCAGCATCCATGAACAAGGGAACACAGGCCCTCACCAAATACTAAATCTGCTGGCACCTCGAACTTGGACTTCCCAGTCTCCAGAACTGGGAGAGAAATTTCTGTGTTTATAAGGTTCCCAATCTGTGGTATTTTGTTAGAGCAAACGAAATGGACTAAGACAAGGACTATTTTTGAAGGAGGCATTTGCTTTTCTTCGGTAAAATTTAGGTTTTCCTCCTCCAAAATATTCACTTTTTTAAAAAAAAATGAGATATACATACAGTAAAATGCATAAACCTTGGATATAGAGCCCAGTGACAATATCCGTGTGTCATAGCCTAGATCAAGCTATAAACATTACCAGCATCCCAAAAGCTTTCTTTATACTCCTTCCAACCACTACCCCTTTCCAATAAAGGTGTTCATTATTCTGTTTTCTGTGATTATAGATTAGTTTTGCCTGTTTTTAAATTATCTGGAATGAAATTATGCAGTGTATATGCTTCTATATCTGTCTTCCTTCACTCAAAATCATGTTGGAGATTCATCACATTACTGTATGTCGCAGTAGCTTGCTCTTAATATCCCTATGAAGTATTCAATATTCAAATATTTTGCAATTTATCTATTCTTTTGATTAACTTTTTCTTGGTCTTTGGATATTAAAAATTATGTTGCTGTGAAAATCTGGTGCATGTCTTCCAGTGTACTGATGTGCATGTCTGTGTTGGGTGTGCACGCAGGAAAACTGCTGGCATGCTCATTGGGTATGCGTGCGTGGCGTTTTAGTGGCCACTGCTCAAGAGCTTTCCAAAGGGTCTGCACCAGCTCACCCTTCCACCAGCAGTGATGAAAGTGCTGGCTGTGGCACATCCTTGCCAGCTCTTCACATCGTCTCCTGTTTTCACTTCCGCCAGGCTGGTGGGAGTGTGGTAGTGTAGAACTGTAATTCAAATTTGCTTATTTATGATGGCTGGTAACATTGGGAAGATTTTCATATGCATATTGAAAATTTTGTAAAGCGCCTGTTCAAGACTTCTGTCCATGTTTTATTGAACTTTCTGTCTCTTTTTAATTAATTTGTATGTGTTCTTTATGTGTTATGGATACATGTCCTTTTTGGGATATTTGTACTGCAAAGATCTTCCTCACTGTGGCTTGCTAATGTTGTCTTAGGTTCAATACGTTCTTAATTTTCATGAAGTATAATTAATCAAAATCCTGGCATAGGTTTCATGTGTTTTTTGTGTGTTCTTTTAAAGAAAGCTTTGTGTACAAAAAGGTTATGAAGAACTTCTTCTATGTTCTAGATGCTTTATCATTTTACTTTTAACATGTAGGTTTACAATCCATTTGGAATTGACAATTTGCATATGGTGTGAGATAGGGATCAAGATTCATTGTTTCCACTATATAATAGATCAATCATAATTTAATAAAAGTATTGTTGTTTTCCCATTATATCATAGTGTCACCTGTCTGGTAAATTAGGGACTATATCCGTGTGAATCTATTTATGGATTTCTATTCTGTTCATTTGGTCAGTTTGTCTATCCTGGCACCAATGCTACATTAAGCTAATTATTCTATCTTTATAATGAATCTGAAATCAGGGATTGTAAAGTCTCCAACTTTGTCCACCTTCCTCAAGACTGTCTTTGCTGTTCTTTGACATTTGCATTTTCACATAGAATAAATTTGTCATTTTATATGCACACATACACACATACACCCCTGCTGGACTTTCAGTTGAGATTACATTAAATCTATACATTGATTTGGGGAGAATTAGTACCTTTAAAATATTGATTATTTTTTATTGAAGTGTATTGATTATGCATATTTGTGGGGCACAGAGTTGAATATCAATATACATATACAATGTATGATGGTCAAATCAGGATAATTAGAATATTCATCATTACAAAACTTAGTCATTTCTTTATGATGAGGACACTTGATCTCCTCTCTTCTAGTCTTTTGATAACATGCAGTAAATTAACAGAACTTATTTTCCTATCCATCTGTTTTGTGTCCATTAACCAATTTCTCACTATCCTCTCTCCTCCTCCCCCTTTCCTGCCTCTGGTAACCACAGTTCTGCTCTCTCCTCCTGAAAGTTCAAATTATTATTATTATTATTATTATTATTATTATTATTATTATTATTATTATTATTATTATTATTATTATTATTATTATTATTATTATTATTATTATTATTATTATTATTATTATTATTATTATTATTATTATTATTATTATTATTATTATTATTATTATTATTATTATTATTATTATTATTATTATTATTATTATTATTATTATTATTATTATTATTATTATTATTATTATTATTATTATTATTATTATTATTATTATTATTATTATTATTATTATTATTATTATTATTATTATTATTATTATTATTATTATTATTATTATTATTATTATTATTATTATTATTATTATTATTATTATTATTATTATTATTATTATTATTATTATTATTATTATTA
>NW_007728327.1:94986-98891 GCF_000696425.1 Galeopterus variegatus
GACAAAAAAAAAAAAAAAAAAAAGAAAAACATTCTTTGCTTTTATTCCTGGTCTTCTAAGTTTTAGGATGATTTCTTAGTTTTATTTATATCACCTTTGGGGGAAAAAAACAAAGCAGGATTCATTTAATAAAATAGAATTCTACAGATAGCTAGTTACAATTAAAAATTGGGCAAAGGAGCTAAATAGACATTTTTCAAAGGAAGACATACAAATGGCCAACAGGTACATGAGAAAATGCTCAACATCACTAGTCATCAGGGAAATGCAAATTAAAACTACACTCAGATACCACCTCACCCCAGTGAGACTGGCTATAATAAAAAAGATGGTGAATGACAAATGCTGGTGAGGGTGTGGAGAGAAGGGAATGCTCCATCACTGTTGGTGAGACTGTAAATTAGTACAACCACTATGGAAAACAGTACGGAGATTTCTCAAAAAACTACAGATAGATCTTCCACATGATCCAGCAATCTCACTTCTGGGTATATATCCAAAGGAATGGAAATCATCATGTTGGAGGGACACCTGCACTCCCATGTTCACTGCAGCTCTGTTTACAATAGCTAAGACATGGAACCAACCTAAATGTCCATTGATGGATGATTGGATAAGGAACTTGTGGTATATATACACCATAGCACACTACTCTGTCATAAAAAGGAATGAAATTCTCTGATTTTCAACAACATGGATGAGTCTGGAGAAATTTATGTTGAGTGAAATAAGCAAAGCACAGAGGGATAAATACCGCATGTGCTCACTCATATGTGGGAGCTAAGAGAGAAAGAAGGAAGGAAAAAAAGACCACAGGGGTGTGTTGTACTTACAGAGGGAGAGAACAGACCTTGGGATACAAAGTGGAGTGGAGGAGGAAGGGGGAGACAGAGGGAGGTTGGGGATAATTGGGTGGGGGACATGGGGTACAAACGTAATTTGTGGTAATGGGCATGCTGCCAGTATGAATCTGGCCTTCACATCTTGGGCATGAGGGGTGAAAATCAGCTCTGTACCTCATGAATATTCATAACCAATAAAAAATGAGATTTTTTTTTTTCATTTTTCAAAAACATGGATGCCTTGCTGATAAACAGTGGCACAAAATTGATCAAATACCATGATTCTACCAAATGTTTTTGTTACTGATTTTTTGCTTGATCTTGCTGTGATTAGAGAATGTATAAAATCACTTAAAATGTATTTGGATTTGCTCTTTGGCCCATAATATAAACTATTTTTATTAGCATTTCATGTGAATTTGAAAAGTCCATTTTGATAACTGTGTTTTTCACACATTCATGCTGACTTTTTATTTGTTCATTTTAATTTTTATTGAGAGTTGTTTTATTTTATTTTTTACTACTATATATATCATTACACGATGTAATCATTTTTTGTGGCCCTTTATTAATTTCTCACTAACTCCCCTCCCACTCCCCCTTTCCCACTTCTGGTGGGCTCCATTTCCTTATCTCCTTTTGACAGTTCAAGAACTTATTGTGATTGTTGTCTCTTTCTTTCTTTCTTTTTTCAGAACAACAGAAATTTATTATCTCACAAACTGGAGCCTATAAGTCCAAAATCAAGTTGTCGGCAGGACCGTGCTTTCTCTGAAAGTGAATCTTTCCCTATAGGAGAATCCTTACTTGACTTCCTAGTTTCTGTTGGTCTGTCGGCAGTCCCTGGCATTCCTTGTTCCTTATCCATGCATCAGTGCAGTGTCTGCCTCCTAATCGTGGTCATTGATCCTACATCTGTTGGCACGTGGTGCTTTTCTCTTCTTTTTTATTTATTTTATTTTTATTTTTATTTTATCATTACACGATGTAAACATTTTTTGTGGCCCTTTACCAATTTCTTCCTAACCTCCGCTCCCCCTTCCCACTTCTGATGTCTTTCTTTCTTTCTTTTTTCAGTTCCCACTTATGAGAGATGACATGTAGTATTTCTCTTTCTGTACCTGGCTTATTTCACTTATAATTTTCTCTAAGTTCATCTATGTTGCTGCACATGACAGAATTTCATTCCTTTTTATGGCAGAGTAGCATTCCATTGAGTACATATTTTACATCTTCCTTATCCAGTCATCTGATGGTGGACATTTAGGTTGGTTCCAACTCTTAGCCATTGTAAATAGAGCTGGGATAAACATGGTGGTGTAGGTGTCCCTTCGACATGATGATTTCCATTCCTTTGGATAAATACCCAGCAGTGAAATTTCTGGATCATATAGCAGTTCTATTTGCAGTTGTTCAGGGAAGCTCCATACTGTTTTCCATATGGCCGTACTAATTAATAGTCCCACCAACAATGTAGGAGGGTTCCCCTTTCTCCACATCCTCACCAGCATTTGTTATTCTCTGTCTTTTTGATACTAGCCTGTCTAACTAGGGTGAGATAATATCTCAATGTGGTTTTGATTTTCTTTTCCCTTTTGCTTAGTGATGTTGATCATTTTTTTATGTGTTTGTTGGCTGTTCGTGTATCTCCCTTTGAGAAATGGCTATTCTTAATCGTTTTTTTTTGTGTGTGTTTTTTTTTACTGTGAAGTTGTTTAAGTTCCTCATATATTCTGTATATTAATCCCTTCTCAGAAGCATAGTTTGCAAATATTTTCTCCCATTCTGTAGGTTATCTTTTTACTCTGTTAAGTGTTTATTTTGCTGTGCAGAAACTTTTTTACTTTGATACAATACCATTTGTTTAATTTTCTTTATGTTGCCTGTGGTTTTGAGGTCATGTTCACAAAGTCTTTGCCCATTCCTACTTCCTGAAGTGTTTCCCCTATGTTTTCTTTTAGTAGTTCTATAGTTTTGGGCCTTTATATAAGTCTTTAATACATTTTGAGTTGATTTTGGTATATGGTGAGAGGTACAGGTCTAGTTTCATTCTTCTACACATGGATGCTCACCTTCCCACCACTTATTGAAGAGGCTGTCCTTTCCCCAATGTATGCTCCTATTGCCCTTGTCAAATATCAGTTGGCTGTAAGTGCATGGATTGATTTCTGGGTTCTTTGTTCTGTTCCATTAGTTCACTTGTTTGCTTTTATGCCAATACCATGCTGTTTTGGTTACCATAGCTTTGTAGTATAATCTGAAGTCAGGTAGTGTAATGCCACCAGATTTATTTATTTATTTTGCTCAGTATTGCTTTGGCTATTTGAGTTTTTTTTGTTGTTCCATATGAGTGTTAGGATTGTTTTTCCATTTCTGTGAAGAATGTCATTGGTATTTTGATGGGGATGGCATTGAATCCATAGATCACTTTGGGTAGTACGGACTTTTCACAATGTTGATTCTTCCAATCCAAAAGCATGGAATATTCTCCCATCTTCTTGTGTCCTCTTTAATTTCTTTCAGCACTATTTGTAGTTCTCATTGTAGATATCTTTCACATCCTTGATGAAATTGATCCCTAGCTATTTTATTTTATGGTGACTATTGTAAATAGGCTTACTTTTAAAATTTCTTTTTCTGCTAGTTCCTTGTTAGAGTATTAAAAAGCTACTGATGTTTGCATGTTACTTTTGTATACTGCAACTTTACTGAAGCCATTTATCAGCTCTAAGAGTTTTTTGGTATAGTCTTTAAGTGACATTTGACTTTGTCTTTTCCAACCTGGATACCCTTTATTTCTTTTTTTTTAAATTATTTTTATTTTGTCAATATACAATGTAGTTGATTATTGTGTCCCATCACCGAAACCTCCCTCCCTCCTCCCTCTCCCCCCTCCCACCCAAGTGTGCCCCCTCCATTTTCTTGTTGTAAGAACTTCAAAAAAAATTGTGGTTGTTATATCTTCCTCTCCACCCCCCCGTTTTTTTTTTTGTTGTTGTTGTTTGGTTTTTTTTGTGTGTGTGAGAGTGTGTGTGTGTGTGTGTGTGTGTATGTATGTGTGTA
>NW_007728327.1:98901-102539 GCF_000696425.1 Galeopterus variegatus
CCAATAAGTGAGAACATGTGGTATTTCTTTTTCTCTGCCTGACTCGTTTCACTTAATATTATTCTTTCAAGGTCCATCCATGTTGTTGCAAATGGCAGTATTTCATTCGTTTTTATAGCTGAGTAGTATTCCATTGTGTAGATACACCACATTTTCCGTGTCCACTCATCCGATGATGGACATTTGGGATGATTCCAGCTCTTGGCTATTGTGAAGAGTGCTGCAATGAACATTGGGGAACAGGTATACCTTCAACTTGATGATTTCCATGCTGGATACCCTTTATTTCTTTCTCTTGCCTGATTGCCCTGGCTAGTACCTCCAATACCATGTTGAAATGGAGTGGTGAGAGTGGGCATCCTTGTCTTGTTCTGGTTCTTGTTTCCTTTCAGGATGATATTGGTGGTGGGTTTGTCATATATGGCTTTTATTGTGTTGAGATATTTTCCTCCTATACCTAATTTGCTAAGAGCCTTTATCACGAAGTGATGTTGAATTTTGTTCAATGTTTTTTCTGCATCTATTGAGATAATCATATGGTTTTTGTCCCTGATTTTATTGATGTGGTGTATCATATTTATTGACTTACATATATTGAATGATCCTTGCATCCCTGGGATGAATCCCACTTGATCATGGTGTGCGTAATTTTTTTGATGTGTTGATGTATTCTAATTGCTAATACTTTTTTGAAGGTTTCTGTCTCTATGTTCATCAGAGATATTGGCCTGTAGTTTTCTTTTTTTGTTGTATCTTTGTCTGGTTTTGGTATTGGGGTGATACTGGCCTCATAGAATGAATTTGGGAGAATGGCCTCTGTTTCAGTTTTATGGAATAGTTTGAAGAAAATAGGTATTATTTCCTCTTTAAAGGCTTGGTATGATTCATCAGTACAGCCATCTGGTCTTGGGATTTTTTTTGTTGAGTGATTTTTGATAACTGTGTCAATCTAATTGCTTGTTATTGGTTAGTTCATGTTTTCTATCTCTTCCTGGTTTAGTTCGGTAGTCTGTATGTGCCCAGATATTTATACATTTACTGAATATTTTCATATCTGTTGGCAAATAGTTATTTATAATAGTATCTAATGATTCTTTGTATTTCTGTGATATTGGTTGTAATGTCTCCTTTTTCATTTCTAATTTTTGTTATTTTGTTCTTCTATCTTATTTTTTAGTTAGTCTGGGTAATGGCTTGTGTATTTTGTTTATATTCTCAAAAAACCAATTTTTCGTTTCATTGATCTTTTGTATCATTTTGGGGGGCCTCTATTTCATTTAGTTCTGCTCTGATGTTAATCATTCCTTTCCATCTACTAATTTTAGGATTGGATTGTTCTTGTTTTTCTAGTTCCTTGCGGTGTAGCATTAGGTTGTTTATGTGAAATCTTTCTTTTCTTTTGATATAAGCATTAATTGCAATAAACTTATCTCTCGCTACTGCTTTTGCAGTGTCCCACAGATTTTGGTATGGTGTGTCTTTATTTTTCTTAGTTTCATGACGCTTTTTAGATTTCCTGCTTAATTTCTTCTTGGACCCATAGGTTGTTCAGGAGAATGTTGTTTAATTTTCATGTTTTTGTATTGTTTCCTGAGTTTTGGTTGTTATTGATTTAGAGTTTTACTCTGTTGTGGTCTGAAAAGATACTTGAAATGACTTCAATTTTTAAGTATTTGCTGAGACTTGATTTGTGACCTAACATATGGTCTATCCCAGGGAATGTTCCATGTGCTGATGTGGAGAGCATTTACTGTTTAGTTGTAGGATGAAATGTAGTTTAGATATGTGCCAGGCCCAGTTGGTCTAAAGTGTAGTTTAAGTCCTGCGTTTCTCTATTGATTTGTTGCATAGATGATCTGTCCAGTGCTGACAAAAGGTTGTTCAGGTCTCCTACTATTATTGTATTGGGGGGGGTGTCTCTTTCTCAGGCCTAATAGTGTTTGCTTTATATATCTTGGTGCTCCAGTGTTTGGTGAATATATATTTTTGATTGTTATGTTTTGTTATTGGTTAGATCCCTTTATCATTATATAGTGGCCTTCTTTGTCTCTTTTTATGATTTTTGGTTTAAAGTCAATTTTATCTGGTATAAGAATAGCTAATTCTGCTTGTTTTTGGTTTCCATTTGCACGGTATGTCTTTTTCCATCCCTTCACTATTAGTCTCTGTGTGTCTTTACAGGTGAGGTGAGTGTCTTAAAGACAGCATATGGTTGGGTCTAGCTTTATAATCCTATCAGTCAGTCTGTGTCTTTTGAATGGGGAGTTTAATCCATTTGAAATTAGGGTTGCTACTGAAAGGTATTGTCTTACTCCTGGCATTTTATCAATTTTCATTTGGACGTTTTAAATGTCTTCTGTTCCTTTCTTCCCCTTTTATTGTTTATCTTTGATGTTTGTTGGTTTTTTGTGGTGGAATGATTTAGTTTCTCTTTATCATTTACTTTTTATTCTACCAGTGAGTTTTGTTCTTTGCTGTTTAGTTGTGATAGTGATGATCATTTTTCAGATGACAGATGTAGCACTCCCTTGAGGAGTTCTTGCAGGGCTGGTCATGTGGTGGTGAACTCCTGCAGTTTTTATTTTCCTGGAAAATATACTATTTATCCCTCATTTCTGAAGGATAGCCTTACTAGTTATAGTATTCTTGACTGGCAGTTTTTGTCTTTTAGTATTTTGAACATATCATCTCATTTTCTTCTGACCTATAGAGTTTATGTTGAGAGGTCTGCTGCTAGTTTGATAGGGGCTCCCTTAAAGGTGACTTGATGCTTTTCTCTTGCTTCTTTTAATATTCTCTATTTGTCTTTGAGCTTTGCCAGTTTGACTATAATGTGTCTCAGAGAGGATCTTTTGGATTGAATATGTTTGGGGAATCTTTGAGACTCCCAGACCTGAATGTCTGTGTCTCTCCTTTCACCTGTGAAATCTTCTGTTATTATTTCATTGTGTAGGTCTTCCATGCCTTTTCCTTTCTCCTCCACTTCTAGAACACCCATGATTTGAATGTTTGTGCACTCAAGGTTGTCTGCCAGCTCTCTTAGATTTTCTTCATTTTCTAAAATTATTTTTTTCCTTTCCTTTTTTTTTGTCTGCCTGGGTTATTTTGAAAAGACCATCTTCAAGATCAGAAATTCTTTCTTCTGCTTATTCTAGCCTCCTGCTTTAGCTCTCAGTTGTGTTTTTTATTTCATTAATGAATTCTTTAGTTCTGTGAGTTCTGCTACATTATTCTTTAAAGTATGAATCTCTTTGTTAATTTCCTCCTTCATATCCTGGATTTTTTTTTTTAGTTTCATTGTGTTGTCTAACTGAGTCTTCTCATATCTCAGTGAATTTTCTTAACATTGTTGCCCGGAATTCCTTTTCAGTCATTTCAAGGGTTTTCTGATCTGTGGGATGGTGTCATATTCTTTTGGTGGTGTCATATTTTCTTGGATTTTTGTATTTCTAGTATCTCTTCATTGATTTCTGGTCATCTAGTGGAGCAATTGCTGCTTCTATTACTCTGGAGTGGTCTTTGAGGAGAGGGACTTCCTCTTTTTCTGGTCTGTCTACTGGGCCACCTGTATGCTGGCTGTGGGTATTACTGTGGTGGTGAGCTGATTTTGTGTCAGCTGTGGCTGTGGTAAGCCATCT
>NW_007728327.1:102549-129271 GCF_000696425.1 Galeopterus variegatus
CTTTCCTATCTTTCTGGGTTTCCAAGACCTGTAAGTTAGACATATTCACAGTGTTTCGTGTATTTTATGTATTTATGTGTCATATATTTTATTCCAAGAGCATAGATTTTTTACATGTCTCAACTGAAAGCTTAGACCATCCATCAGAATCTGCCTCCACCTGAGTGGAACTTACACTCTAATTTTTGTGTCCCTAGAACCATGAGATTTTTGAAACTTCTGCATAACTTTTTGGCATCTTAGCAGACCCTCTCTGTCTTGTTTCTTGGGTAATTGCTCCAGACATGCTCAGTTGAAGAGCACATCAAATGCTTCAAGAGGAAACTGCATGCAGGAAATTAAATTTATTTCTCTATGTTTCCCTTATTCTTAGGATCTTTATGCTCTCAGGTATGACTGGTTGGTAGTCCTAAACCCCCAGTTTTATCTTCTCAACTTGGTGAAGCTCCTGTTAGATGTAGCCCACAGTTTTCTCTTTAGCTTTTATGTCTCAAAGTAAAAATTGGGAGATAGCTATGGAGGCAACATTTGTGGGGAAAGCTCAAATCACCTCAATTTTTTCCCCCTTTTCTGGGGTCTTGGCTTCTGTAAATTCTAGTTACCTTCATTGATCTAAGATTCTTCCAAAACTTTAAATAAATAATCCAGCTTTTAAAGCTGTTCTTCATGGGAGAACTCTTCTAAGAGCAGCTATTAAATCTCAGCTAGTAGCAGGACTACTTAGGTACTCAAAACAATATAGTGAGGATATTTCAAAGAAAGTTTCCATTTATCAAAGAAGCAATATCACATACTCTTCAAATACTTCTTGTGAATTAACTAATGAGACCAGTTAGACCCAATAATGGTTAACATGAAACATGTTTGTAATTTACGGTTGAAACTTGTTTATGGTTCAACAAGTTTCTAAATAGATTGGAATTATAAATACTTTGAAATAACTAAAAAGATGCAGGTGAAAGCCACCACCACTAAAAATAGTGAAGAAAGTGTAGCTGCAGTTCAGGGCTTGGACCCAAAGCCATATCACCAGACCTTGGGTAATAAACCTGCATTGTATGGCTCTTTGAGGCACATATGCACCTTTGGTAAACTGATCAACTATATCTCTCTCCTATTTTTTGTGCCTTGGAACTGAGCTCAGATTTAGCAAGGAGAATTACATAGGGAAGGTGTAGTTAAAACACATGGACTGTGGAGTCACATAACACGGACTGAGAAATTCCAGTTTATTCACGTGTTCTGCATTGGATGCGTTATTCAAATTCACGGTCTTGGTTTCCCAGTTTATGAAATGAAGGTGTCATGACAATTGACACAGCATCCTGTCAGCAGCCTGCTACATAGTAAGCAATTAGTAAGTTGCACCCTTTTCTCTCCCTTGCCCTTCTAGTATTCCCTTTCAATATGCAGGGATTCTTACATGTTGATCCTCCTCTGCTACTTACGTCTTACATCTGTCTGGCATCAGTAGTTTCTTTTTCAGTCTGTGGCACATGTGCATTGGTTGCAGGGAAGGGGATGGATAGTGGGGGTTTACGCTGTGGGAACCTGCTCCATCGCAGTTCTAATGAGTCCAGCAACCTCTTTGAGTGCAAACCCAGCAGCATTCGTTATCCCCACCAGCCAAGAGGAGAAGGCAGCAATTTCCAGCCCAAGAGAAATGGAGGAGGAAGGATCACCATCTATGAAGACCCCATGGTGATGCAGTTACAGGCCCTACGTGGGGTGAGATTTCCAGGCATCAGGCAGGTCTGTGGAGCCCAGTCATGATGGGGTGGTCAGCAAGGGCACCCTGTGTGGAGGTGATGTGGAGCTGGGGAGAGAAAGAGGATGTAAATGTGAGGAGGCGCAGCAGCAAGGACAGCGCTGGTGGGGATGAGCGACCCGGCCTGAGGAGCGCGGGGGCTCGAGGGAGTAAAAAGAGCTAAGCGAATCCGGGGGCACCCCTGTGAAACCTGCAGATCCTCCGATTTTCATAAAGTGTAAGTGCCACTGTTACTCTCGAACAAGGATATGTGCTTATTATATTACTGTTTTACTATAAGGGACTGTGGTACTGGCTGTGACTGAAAGCAGAGTGTGACCCATCCCCATTTCATGCTGCGGTCCTGGTCCTGACCTGACCACAGTGTTGGGCCGGGGCGAAGAAGCCTGCTGCATCTGGGGCTCACGGAGTAACAAGAGGAGCAGCAGGCTGGCAGCTCGGAACGAAGTCAAGCTGGAGAAAGCTGGGTCTCCCCTTCAAATTCCTGTTTCACCCCCTTCGTTTCCTTGGAGTACGTGAAGTGAGTGGATGGAGTGCATCCAGGAGACGTTACAGGCTTAGACTTGCAGAAGCGCCTGAAGAGGCCTCGTGACATTTACCATCCGTATGGATTTCCCATGGGCAGAGGGGCTGTAGGAGGAGAAGAAGGATGGACTCAGGACAGTGCAGGTGTGGGGATGCGACCAGCAGGCAGCGGTGAGGAGGACCGTGCTCCCGTCACTGTGCTTCTCGCGGTACAAGGCCCTGAGTGTCCTCGGTGCTCACCACCTGAGGACGGGGGTCAAGAGGGGAGTGGACCTGCCTCTGGAGGGCAAGCCTGCACAATTGCCACTGCTTCTGAGAGAAGTGGGGTGGGTCCCGCTATGTCCTTGCCTACTTCTGCTCCCCAACATAGCCACTAGGCCCTCTTCTCTCTGTGTCGATATTAACAGAAGTGAGCACTCCCGGGTCACTTTCCTCTTCTAATCGACAAGGAACTCATGGAGAGAGGCGAATGATATGCGCAGGTCCTGCAGTTGTGGGGCGGAGCTGAGCCTCCTATGGGATCCTTCTCTCCACTGCTGGTGTCCCTGGTACTGACTGTGTCTTCTCTGTCCTCTGTGGGTCTGAACCTTTATATGGCCCCTGTGGAAGGTGCTGGATCTCCCAGTCAGACTATAGGGATGACCAGGCATTTTCAGTGATGAGCTGATGGATCAATGAAACCCGTCATTCTTCCTGGAAGAGCCAGGCAGCCCGTGTGGGAAAGTTGCATGAACGTGAGAGCCAGGTAGACTTAGATTCAAACACGTCTGCTTTCTTGGCTTTGGACACCATCCTTAATCACTCAGGGCTTCCATGTCCTCCTCTAAGTATTAAGAAAATACACATACTTGGTAGGAGTGTGGTGCAGGTTTAAACATTGCCCTGCACATGCGGTGACCTGGACCAAGGCTGGATTTACCTGTTTTTGTATCCCAGGACCGACCTGGTACCTGACCATTGCAGGTGCTCAGGAAGTGTTTGTTGAACTGAACTGAACTGGAAAAAAAACATTCCAAGTGCACCTGGAGCCCAACAGCACACTGGCAATTCTGTTAGAGGTGGACACCTACAACAAACCGAGCTAGGTTGTCCACTTTACCTATGAGATCTTAAAGCTGTGTATGACTCTAGAAGAAAATCAGCCAGCGGTGTTGGGAGCATGGTGCACATTGAAAAGTCACCACATTTGATGGCCACGAGGAGCCCAATCCCACTGGCCATGGTTTTGGAAGGTGGGTAGGACAGACCTTCATTATTGTATGTGTTTTCTTAGGCACTCACAGGACCCTTAAGGTAACTGGCATTCTGCATCAGGTGCAAAATCTCAGTAGGAGCAATCGGGCCATGCACTTTATGGTGTAAGGCTGACCTGAGATTCCACAGCTGGTGTGCCAACCGAGAGTAAGTTTACAATCTTGCCTGAATGTCCCTGCTTCGGTTCAGAATGGAAAGCTGTCTTTGTTGGCTAAATAGAGGATGAAAATGATTTAGGTCTGGATTTCATGGCGCGTTTCCCTTTAGACAAGAAGACGCTTTCAGAAATCAGGTGCGGCGTGTGTCTCCAACACAGGCTTTCCATGCTTTATTGAGCTTCACTTTATCGCACTTTGCAGAGATTGCGTATTTTACAAATTGATGGATTGTGGGAACCCTGCATCAAGCCAGTCCATTGGTGCCATTTTTCAACAGCACGTGCTCACTTGGTGTCTCTGAGTCACATTTGGATAATTCTCATGACATTTCAAACTCTATTATTACTATGTCTGTTCTGGTGGTTGGTGGTCAGTGACCTTTGATGTCACTCTTGCAATTGTTTTGGGCTCCATGCACCGCACCCAGGTGGGACAGCAAACTTAAGTGTTATGGGTGTTCCAACGGTCCTAGGGTTTACTGAATATTTCCAGCCCACTGTTGAGAACTACTGCTCAGAAAAAAAGATTTCTTTCAAAATATTTCTGCTCACTGACAATGCACCTAGTCATCAAGAGCTCTGATGGAGACGTACAAGGACATTAATGTTGTTTCCAACCTGCTGACACAGCATCCATTCTGTAGCCCAGGGATCAAAGAGTAATTTTGACTTTCAAGTCTTATTATTTAAGAAACACATTTCAAAAGCTGCCATAGATAACTGATTTCTCTGATGGATCTGGGCAAAGTACATTGGAAACCTGTAAAGGATTCAACACTCTAGATGCCACTAAGAACATTCATAACTCATGGGAGGAAGTAGAAATATCAACATTAACATTAATTTGGAAGATTTCGACCCTCGTGTATGACTTTGAGGGGTTCAAGCCTTCAGTGGAGGAGGCATCAACTGCAGATGTGGTGTAAATAGCAAGAGAACTAGAATCAGAAGTGGAGCCTATTTCTTTCTTTCTCTGTTTCTGTCTCTACTGTTTGTTTATTTATGGATTCAGCTCCCATATTATGTTGAACTTTTAGAAAGAGAGAAAAGAACCGAGGTTACTAGAGGTGGAAAAGGGGAGGGGACGGGAGGGGGGCTAATGAAGAATTGGCCAACGGACGCAAAGAATGATTGTGTACTGTAATGACGAATAAGCTAACTGTCCTGATCTAACCACCACATTGTACACAACTGTTGAAAATCAACGTTGTACCCCACATGTATGTATAATAAATTCTCTCTAAAAAAAAAAAAGTGGAGCTTGAAGATGCGACTGAATTCCTGCACTCTTAAGATAAAACTTCAAGAATAAGGAGTTGCTTCTCATGGATGAACAAAGAAAGTGGTTTCTTGAGATGGAATCTACCCCTGGTGCAGATGCTGTGAACATTGTTGCAATGGCAACAAAGGACTTAGACTATTTACATCAAGTTAGTTGATAAAGCAACGCAGGGTTTTAGAGGATTGACTCCAATTTTGAAAGTTCTACTGTGAGTAAAATGCCATCAGACAGCGTTGCATGCTGCAGAGAAATCGTCAGTGAAAGGAACAGTCAGTCAATGAGGCCAACTTCATTGTTGTCTTATTTTAAGAAACTGCCAGTCACCCCAGCCTTCTGCAACAGAGGCAAGACTCTTCACCAGAAAAAGGATTACAACTCACTGAAGGCTCAGATGACTGTTAGCATATTTTAGGAATAATGTATTTTTAAATTAAGCTGTGTACATTGTTTTTTTAGACATAATGCTATTACACACAATAGACTACAGTATAGTCTAAACATAACTTTTATATGCACTGGGAAAGCAAAAAATCTGTGTGACTCCCTTTATTGTGGTACTCACTCTATCGCTGTGAGCTGGAGCTGAACCTGCACCACCTCTGAGGGATGCCTGCTCTTCAGAACACGGAGAAGAGCCACCCCGTTCAGTGCAGAGTGTGACAGAAAATAACAATCCCATCTGTTGAGCTTTTATACTAGCAGGTGCTTTATATTTACCATCTAATTGAATTCATTTTTTAAAACAAAACCATGAGTTGGGTGTTATATCCATTTTACAGATGAAGATATTGAGGGAGTTCGTAGAACGGAGTTTTCGTCCAGGTCTCCCAGCTCTGGAGCCTGTGCTGTTTCCACCAGGGTTTGGCCTTTTTGTCAGATGAAGAAGGTTTTTATTTCATGTTTCTCACTATGCAGGTTTAGTCTGCTTTAATGTCGGGCTGGTGTCGATACTGGTCTTTGGATGCTGTTAAGCAGCAATAATTCCTCACTTTTCGTTTTTGTTTTTTTCTTTGGTCAGTTACACAGTACTCACTGCAGAGCACAATTTGAAAGTGATACTGAAATATCCACAAGGGGCCCATGTCTTTCATTTGCTGTTTATTATAATCACGTGTAACACAGGGGCCCTAGGTTTTCAATCAGCTTAATTAGAATAGATCTGCCTTGGAGAGAGGGAAAAAGAAGTGTCCAAAGACAGAGGTCAGTTAGAAACTGCTTTTTTTGTTTGTTTTCCTGTGGGTGATAAAGGCTTATTCTCCTGATTTAGTATAAAGAGATATTAATTTGGCTTTAAAGAGAGTAGTCGGTGTTAGAGAGCTCCTCAAATACACAATTTGGTCTTACAACCAGAAGAATTTTTAACTCACAATAAATGATTAATTAATAACTTGTTTTTCCTGATATCTTTTGAATCCGCCATGCCACAACACTGGCTTGATCAGGGGCCATTTCCAACACTGGGAGTGGGTTTTATCCTATTTATTTCTGAGCCTCCTGTTTTACTCTTTTAACTCATCACATGGTATTGTAAACCCATTTCACTGAACTTCATCTGGGGCAGGAATGGTCTTTTCTTCAGGTCTAGCTCCTAGTGTGCTGCCTGGTACATAACATATGTCCTCAGTAATAGTTGGTTGAATAAATAAACACTATTTCATGTAGCAACATTTATTGGACAACTACGATGTGTAGGCACTGGGTGGCCTGATGCTGCGGGCTCTGGGATACAGCAGTGGTGTGGACAAGGGTCTGTGGTAGCTCCTCCCCATAGTTAGGAAAGCTCCCAACCCCGCAGTCTCTACTGCAGCTGCTCCCAGATCTGGGGTTGGAGTGCCCAGAACTGGCCAAGCAGCTAATCCTAAAACTCTTAGCCTTGCAAGGACCTTAAGATGATTTGGTCCATGTTTTTAATGATTATTTTAGCAGTAGAACCAATTTTTGAAATGATTTCAAATACATGGAGCTTTATAAAAGAACTAAAATACTAAACTCCACACATTGAGGTTGGGTGAGGGTCTTGGACTCTAACGTACTGCACATCTACCACCCCAGTAAGTGGTTTGAAAAAATACAGATCTAACCTAACATTTTATGTTACAGGTGAGGAGACTCAGTCTCTAAGAGCAGAAATGGCTCGTGCAAGATCACATAGCAAATTGGGGTCAGGGTGAGCTCTACAACTCGAGCCTCTTACTTTTAGTCCAATATCCGCCTTTTCAATCCTGCGTTCCATGCTGATTCCTACTGTTCACCTCCCTTACTATCTATCTACCATCTATCCATCAGCCTATCATCCATCTGTCCGTCTGTCTGTCTATCTTGTATCACGTATCATGTATCATCTGCCTATTATGTATGATCCTTCATCATCATCATCATCATCTATGTACTTATTTAGCTTGCCTTCTGTGTTCATTCATGTGCCATGACTTTCTATGTACTCTGATGAGGTCCTTACATGACTGACTCATCCAGGAGCGATGCTGCCAGCACGTGGTAGCCAGGAGCTCTGGGTGTCCCAAACCTGATCGGGAAGTAAAGCCTTCCCTCTGTCACCTACTTTTTCATCATAATCTGTTGTCTTCCAACTTATATAGTCTTTGAACAGAAGTCTGTTGTAATTCTTTGCTTTCTGGATGTTATCTGTCTTTTTTTTTGGCCTTCAAAATGTTTTCTTTACCTTTAGTTTTTAGCAGTTTGAACATAATATGTATGTTTTTATTTATTTGTTTTGTTGCTATTTATACTATTGGGGTTTCTTTAAGCTCGTTGGTTGTGTGGTTTTGGTGTCATATTAATTTTGGGAAATCCTTGGCCATTATCTATCATAATATTTATTTCCTTCCATGTTCCTTCTGAGATTCCAATTATGCCTATACTGGGCCATTTTATATTGTCCCACAATGTTGGGACAATTTTCTATTTTGTCACTGTTTTTTATCTTTGTGTTTCAGTTTGGCTGATTGCTTTTCACCTTTAAGTTGCCGACTGTTTAATCAGCTGCCTCAAATGTACCCTCAAATAGCCCATCAGAAACATTATTTCCATTCCTGCTTCCTCCCTCCCCCACTATTTCTAGCATTTCTACTGATTCTTATAGTTTCCATTTCTCTACTGAAATTCCTCATCTGTTTATGCATGTTGTCCACTTTTTACATTGGAGACTTTGACATATTAATTATAGTTAATTTAAATCCCTATATGATAGTTCCCACATCAGAGTCATACCTGTGTCTGGTTCTGTTGTATACTTTGTCTCTTGATTGCAGGTGTGCATGTTTCCCTTGCTTCTTTGTGTAGATCACAATGTTGGACATCCTTCATAGAGAAGTAGAGTCTGAGGAAATAGAATCTATGCCCTGAAATAAACATATAATTTTCTTTGCTTTACATTAGTGTGGGGAGTTGACTTAATATAGTTGGTAGTGGCACTTGGTTTGGGTTTTGTTGTGGATATGGTCACCCCCAGTGTTCCTTAGGCTTCCAGTGTCCCTTTTGTTTAGTGTGCAGGCTGATTTACTGAGGATTTCTGTCGACGTCTGTGCCACCCTCAGCTTTAGGTCTTCTCTTTGCATCTGCACTAGAGAGAGGATCTGTCTCTGTGACCTCAACTGTCCCCAGCATCGACTGCTTTCCCTTGTTACTGGATGCTCCCCAGTCCAGTGCTGGGGAAGGTGATGGCATTCTCTCTCATTCTGGTTTAGCTTCAGTCTCTGGTGGGCACTGCAGTCTTGCATCTCAGGGGTGGGGTCTTCAACGTCATCCTGTCCTTTCCCAGTAGTAGGGATCGCTAGCAATCTGGGCCCAGGGCGTTTTCCTGCTCCTCTTCCAGGTGCAGTGCATTTTCTTGAGTCCTGGAGTGGCTGGCTATCAGGCTTTTGCTCTGCAGGCACCTCATGTCTTTCCCAAATTGGCTGCTCTTCCTCCCCTCAGGCCACCTGGTGAGGCTAGAAAACAGAACCTGTGAACTTGTGTGAATTTTACTGTTGCTTTTTGGCTTCTCCAGGGTTCCACATTCTGAAACTAGTCCACACTTGTCCTTTGGCAATTTGTTCAAAATTTCAGCTGAACTCCTCTTACTGGCTTTTATGCTGCATGCCTTAAGCAGATGCTTGTGCCCCATCTCTCCTCTACAGCTGTTTTTCCTTAGGATCTGGATTAACGGGTTTGACTGACTTCAGCTCTTTATTGGGTTCAAGAAAAGTCATTATTTTATAAATTATATATATGTCTTGTGTTGTGTTGTTGTAAGGGTGGGCATGGTAATCTCTAGCTTTCTACATTTCAAGTGTAAGCCAGAAGTCTGCCCTCATATTTTTAATTGCCAATAGAATTTTTGTTCTCTAATTTTATTTTACGAGCATCCTGTTCTTGTAATTTAGATACTTTTCTTATTGGTAGATATTAATGATAGTGCATCCTTCTTCAGTTTCCTTTTTCCTACATAGTCTGCTCCCTACAAAATGCTTTTGTTCCTGCTTGACTGTTCTGGTGACTGGCTTCCTTGTCAGAAGGTTCCTCGGATGTCTCGTATTCCTTGACCATCTGCAATGATTGAGAATGACAGCTTAGCAATCAGTGCGGCAGCTCCGAGACCATGGGCAGAGCTGGTCAGCTGTGGCTTCCCTGAAGGCTGGTCTGGGAGGGTTTGACAAGAATCTCTGCTGTCAGTCTCTTGCGTCTTTCCTCTTTGGTGAATTAGATTCCCTAGAGGAGGTTCTTCCAGTTTCCTGCATGGAGAAAATAGGTCTGGCTGCTTTCTGGCAGCTGAGTATTCCTGTTCCAGAGTATTCCATTTAAATTATAAAGAGACTTTATGGATATCTTTCTGGAATACTATTCCTCTCTCTCTTTATTACTCCTTTCCCAAAGCTAGGAAAATTGGCACTTATTAAAAATGCTTGAATAGATTTAAAAGTTTAATTAAACCTTGCAATATGGTCTTGTTCCTGCTTTCTCATCAACTTCCTGGCAGTGCAAATACTAGACTTCCAGTTGCAGACTAAAAGTCTTCCCTATTCCGCTCCTTTTAAGCCCAAGTGAGTGCATGCTCACAGCTGCTCCAGGGTACAAGGGAAGGAAAGTTGTGAAGAGGACACTAAGCCAGAGCCTCAGCCCTGGTCTTTCTCCAGGTGAACAAGTGGCAGGACCTCGCTTTGCTGTTGCATCTGTCATGGTGCCTTTATTGCTTGGGATTTTAGGCTTTCCCCCCGAGTCAGGGAGCTCATCTGTGCTCACAACACGTGGCGACAAATTCTCAGAGGGAAAAGGCATCCATAGTGGGAAGCCCTAGGCAGTGGTCCTGCAGTGGGGAAGGGGAGTCCTCCCTTCATCATCTGCATTTGCAGGGACTTGGTGTCTTGCGAGCTCCTTGACATCCGTCATCTCGGGAATTCTCCCAGCCTCCTGTGAGTCAGGAACAATAGATTTTATGACCTTCATTTAAATGTTGGGCACTTTTGAGGCTCAGGAGATTAAGGGTCTCTCCTAATAAACAGGACTTCCAAGTGGCACAGCAGAGATCTGATGTCTTAGGGGCTGTGGCACTGTAGCCATCAGTTAGGACTAGCCTGAACTAATGGGATGTGGTTTCATTAACACTCAGGAACACATGAAAACTTGGAATGGGCTAATGTAAACAGAGAAAAACCCTTGGGGCTCTGTTTTAAGAAGTAGATAAAATGGTATAATGAACATGTTGATGGCTTACCTGGAAGTACACAGTTCTAACGTGCATGTGAACAGTCCACACCCTTGGTCGTAAGCAGGTGACATGTATCCTCATCAAGGTCATCTATGCTACTGATTTCTTCATTGTTGAAGGTTACAGATAACCTTGCTCTCCACTCTGCATTAACATAAATTATGAATTAGTCATGCTTAAATGAATTGATTCTCATTGTTAAATACATAAGGTGGAAGTTAAATGTGGAGCAGCACACTCACGCTAGGCAGAGTCAGGAAAGCAGGGTGACCCTGGACAGGTGCTCACCCCTTTGGGCTTCAGGAAGCTCATGACCTCTAAGCCCCTTTCCAGCTCTAATGGTCTATGCTAAGGTTTGCTTGCTTTTTAATAATGCAGCACATGTTTCTCTGCACACACACACAGCAGACTTTTTTGGTTGCCCTCGATTAGACTCTTCATTGCAGCTTCTTAAAAAACCTCGATAGGAGCTTCTTAGTATCCCAGCAGGGCTGTCTGTGGGAATGCGTTAGAGGATGTAGGTGCCACTTGTGTGCAAAGAGCTTGAAAAATGACCAGACAGAGCCAAGCTCCTGGTGTTTGTTGTCAGCAGCGCCGGCAGGATAATAAATCAACCTGTCTCATGTCAAAGGTCAGCTCGTTTGATGTTTAAAGCATTTGGGCCAATCTAATCTGGCTGTGCATAGCCCATGCATCAGTGAGCTACCAGAGCCATCACGATGCTGTGCTTGCTCTGAGCTGGGTTCCCTGACCTGAAGACTTTCAGGGCCTCAGGACCAGACAGGAGTTCAGAGACAGGAGCCTCCTGCTGGTATTTGTTAGCTCAAAGAAAACCCTGTGTTTGGCAATCAGGGGGCAGTTACACACAATTTGCTACAGAGTTTTCAGGGCCCAGTGGAAAATAAAATTGTGGGCCCTTTATTCCAAAAGTGGGACGAAGTGCCATTGAGGGAGTAAAATACAAAACCTTTCCTTTCTTCCATGGTCGTGCCTTGACTTGTGATGCTGCTTTCTTTGATACTTAATGCAGTTCTAAATAAAGAAGAATTAACATTTTGAATTATTAGCAAGAATTTTACCTTTCATCTCTATATCGTGCAACACTAACTTCAAATGCAAATATAAGAGAATTTAACTCATGTGCAGAATCATGAAATCCCACTATTTGTATTTCATGGCTTGTCCCCAGGCATGCCTCCAGCTGGCCAGAAGAGACCAACATATGACCACATGGGAAGGCTGAAGGAGGAACAGGGTCCCCTCCCCACCCCCAGGCACGGAGCCAGGGATCGGTGCTGCTCCAGGCACAGGGGTACTTGTGCAGCATGACAGGCACCCAGGGCTCATTTCTGCACCTGCATCTGGTGGGGACAGGATCTGGAGACATTGAGCCAGGCATTTCCCCTTCCATGGCCCACTGTCCTAACCCAGAGCTGACAGGTGACCCCCAGGATTTTTAAAACCCAGTTCAGGGACCTGCTTAGGACCTGGGTGGTGGGTGAGGAGATGCAGCTGCCCAGGCACATGTCGGGGCACTGCAAGTAAGGGGCAGAGATGGCATGCCCCAACCAATATTACACGCCCTGGGGATGTGTGCCACCAGTTCAGAGACCTGCCCAGGTTGGAGGCAACAGTGGTCCTGTGGGAGAGGAAGGAATGGGCAGCAGCAGGGGCTGCAGAGCTGGTGGCCAAGAGCTCATCCCAGGGTGGACTGAGCCTCCAAACCCCCTGGGTTTCAGTCACAAAACACAGTGCAAAGATGGCCTCATTCAGAATTTGTGATGGCAGCAGAGGTTCCACCTCCTGAGCTGGCCCTTCTGCATGGGCAATAGGGGCTGCACAGGCGCCCCCCTGCCCGGCTTGCTCTATTCAGGGGGTGCCTGACTTCTAAGGCCAAACAGTAATTTACAAGTAGAGACGGATCCTCAGCAAAGTTGGGGTGAAATAGCTTAGAATATTCAACAACCAAAAGCAAGCAAACCCTCTCAGAAGTTCTGTGTTTTTTCTTTGTAGAGACTAGGAAAGGAAAAGAATATTATCAGCATTTAACGATTATTTAAGAATATGCAGCAGGGAAAGGAGGAGGAAGAGCTCGAGACCAGATGTGTGAGAGGCAGCGACAGAAGGAGATGGTTCCGGGAGAGGGTCCGGTGACTCCCTCGATGGGACATTAGCACACGTGGGAGCTGAGCTCTGAGTGTCTCAGAGCAGTGAGAAGGACTCGACTAAAACACCTGTAACTGGTTTCACCCCCGATCCCCCACTAACCTATTCATGGGACGCCAGGCACCAACCTGTCCACAGGACGCCAGCTCTAACCTGTCCACAGGATGCTGGGCACGAACCCGTCTGTGGGACGTGGGCTCTAACCTGTCCACGGGATGCTGGGCACGAACCTGTCTGTGGGACGTGGTATCTAACCTGTCCATGGGACGCCAGGCACCAACCTGTCCACGGGATGCAGGTGCTAACCTGTCCATGGGATGCCGGCTCTAACCTATCCATGGGACACCAGGCACAAGCCTGTCCACGGGACACCAGGCACGGGACACCTGTCCACGGGACGCTGGCTCTAACCTGTCCTTGGGACGCTGGGCACTAGCCTATTCATGGGATGCCAGGCACCAACCTGTCCACGGGATGCTGGGCACGAACCCGTCTGTGGGATGTGGGCTCTAACCTGTCCGTGGGATGCCAGGCACCAACCTGTCCACGGGATGCAGGTGCTAACCTGTCCATGGGATGCCGGGCACCAACCTGTCCGCGGGATGCCAGGCACGAACCCGTCCATGGGATGTGGGCTCTATCTAACCTGTCCACTGGGCACTGGCTCGCTTTCCTTGGCTTCTCCATGCCTGTTTTCTCTTTCGTGACATCAAAACAAAACAAACAAACAAACAAACAAAAACAACAACAAAAAGGGAGATTTAGGGCAGCAGTGAAAGCGGTGCTCATGCAGTAACTGCGACATCGCCGCCTCCTCCGGTCCGTGGTCCTTCGCACAGGGGCAGCTCCAACCTGGAGACCTCGTGGGGCAGCTGAGGGAGTCGGGGGCAACACTTCGTGTGCTGACAGGCAGGGCTCCAGACAAGGGGACGCAGTCGGAAGCACAGGATGTGCGTTTCTGGGGCTCCGGAGAGAGGAGGGGGCGGCGGCGGGGGGGACGTGGGCGGCAGTGGGGACGCGGGCGGCAGTGGGGACGCGGGCGGCAGTGGGGACGCGGGCGGCAGTGGGGACGCGGGCGGCAGTGGGGACGCGGGCGGCAGTGGGGACGCGGGCGGCAGTGGGGACGCGGGCGGCAGTGGGGACGCGGGCGGCAGTGGGGACGCGGGCGGCAGTGGGGACGCGGGCGGCAGTGGGGACGCGGGCGGCAGTGGGGACGCGGGCGGCAGTGGGGACGCGGGCGGCAGTGGGGACGCGGGCGGCAGTGGGGACGCGGGCGCAGGGCCTCCTTCCTCTGCTGCACTCTGAAGGCTGGAGTGCCAGCTGAGCAGCAAGACGCAGGGAGGGGATCCATGGGGCCCAGGGGACCACATTCCCTGAATGAAAATGCAGCCGCTGTGGAGACCGCGGGCAGCTGGGAGCCCCGGGAGCCTTCCTGGGCCCCCGCGTGTGATGGTGAAGCCCCCTCCTCGTTTGTGCAGCATGAGGCTGGGTTTCCCGCTGCTCACCCGGACACGTGCCCATAGGCTGCCGGGAAGCCCCTTCTCTGCTGCCAGCGCCAGCCTTCGTGAGGGCCGAGGCGGCCGTGAGTGTGCTGACAGTGCTCAGAGGCACCGGGGAGGCGGACATCCAGCCCCCTTCAGGCAGGAGGGGCAGGCCATGGTACAACAGAGGAAGGGTGTTCTGTGAGCCTGGGAGGGTCTGGAGACCCCCGTGGCCCACAGGGTCTGCTGATGGGAAGAGTGTGAGGGTGCATTGGAGGGTCTAAGTCGCCAGGGACAAGGAGGACTTGCATGTGGCTATGCATGAGGAAGATAAGCAAATTCAACTGCAAGGCATCAGACGCATGAGGGGCTCCAGGAGGCCGCTCAGCCGCTGGGCCTGGGATGGGTCCAGGCGTTCACATCACCCATTCCTGCCCCACCGTCCCGGCCATAGCTTGTCCTGTTTTATCTTTTGAAACAATGATATCCAAGGTGGTCGGTAATTCTGTAGGGCCTTAGCATGGTGTTGATACCTTGGGGTTCATTCCTTCTGATGGGTACATCCCAAAGACCGTGTTCAGGCCTGGACTGCGGCGTTGTGGGAAAACATCACCCGTCTCCGTGTGGAGTGAAGAGTGGGGCTACCTGAATCCACCACTGGCTTGTAATTACATGGAAAAGGGAGGAAAGTGGAAATGAGAGGAAGGACCATCGGGGAGAAACAGCTCAGCAGTGAGGGCAGGTTGGAGGCCTAGAAACCCTGGGTCCCGGGAAGTCAGCCTGGCATGTGACCTGCAGAAGGCTGGCTCACACGGTGACCCCCAGTGACAGCTCGTTCTCTCGGGGAGTATCCAGAGCGTGCCCGTGGAGGTGGAGACCAGTGCACATCCACGTCCCCTATGACCAAGGACCGGGAGTCCTGTGCTAGGCTAATTGCAAAAGAAGCATTCTGCCTCCTTAAGTCCCTCGTGGAGAATTCTCCTGCAGGATCTCGTTTTCCTTGCGCAGGAGGATTTACACCCAATAGGAATTGAGAGTCAGCTCCCTGTCTGCAAATCTGCTTCTCCGTTCTTCCCCTGAACACACATTTGTTCTACTCTGGCTGTGGCAGGTATGTTGTTTGGAGGGAATCTGGTCAGAAAGACTCTCCTTCCACAAGGACAGGGCGAGTGCGGGGGTCTTTTCCGGTCAGGGCAGGAGCAGAGCCTTCACCTCCTCAGCCAGCCCAGACCCCAGCAAACCCCACCTGGCCCCTGCCCAGACTTTAGGAAGCAGCTGCAGATGTTAACACACAGTGGGCTAGCTCGCGACTGGGCCAGGAAAGGGTTTCACTTTTTGACTGTGGTCTTCATGCACAGCAATGTCATAAGAAAGAGACTTACTCCACTGAGTAAATTCTTTTGAAAGACCACCCAGGCCAGGGGCGTGGGGCCAGTGGTGAACAGGACACACTTGCCCAAGGCCTCGCTGCTATGGCTGCATCATGTTAGTGGCAAGAGGCTCATATGTCAGTCGGAATGCCCCCCCCGGGACCAGCAGGCCCTGCCAGCCACATCTCCCCTGAGAGCTGCATCTGCCCTGAAAGACCCTTCCATGGGGTTGCCCGGGTCCTAGCCTCTGTCCTCCACTAGCCCATCTGGTCTTGAAGTGTCCACTTCTTCCCTCGGGACCTCAGTTTTCCCACTAAATGAACTTGCCTAGGTCAGGATTTGTAAGCTACCTTCAACTCTAGCGCTTCACACTTAGTGTAACATGGGAAGGAACCCACGAATGAATCCCCATGAGTTAAGTAGCAGAAGTACCATCAGATGGTCTTGGGGCTTCCAGAAGAACAGAAGTCAGGGCGGAACTATGAGTCAGGTAGTGTTAGCGCTAGAGCCCTAAGGTCCTTTCCAAAACTGGTGAATGATAGGCGTCTTATCTTTGCTCGCGCACAGACAGTAAAATGGAATAAAGAAGCATCAAGAACAATGCCACGTCCTTCAACAGCTATGCACGGGCACCTGCTATGAGTAGAGAGCTACAGGCACAGGTGGCAGATATGTGACAATGGGGAGTCACTCTGTATTGCTAGGCCTGAAAATTTTCCCATGATTCCAGGGATGAAGCTTGGAAAGGTGCGTCGCTGGTTTATGTTACCAGTTTATATGTGCACAGCTCAACTCGTCAGCAAGTGCCCAGAGATGCACCGCAGGAGAGCCAGCGCCGGGCTGCCTGATGTCCCACCACCTCCTACCCCGAGTGCTGCAGGAGGATGCCTTCCAGGGAGCAGTCCAGCACCAGCGGTGGGCCACTCGGTGCTGCCGTAGAGTCTGTCCTTCCCTCACGCCAGGTGGGGGCCCTTGGCTCACTATAGGTGCAAGGGTGGCAGGAGGGGCTCACAGGGTCTCTAGATAGTCACAGGAGGAGGGGAAATGGGGAGGCTCAGGAGGCAGAGAGGAAGGGTCTGACAGAGACCAGAAGACAAGACAAGGAAGCTTCTAGAAGGACAGGAGTCAGAAAGCTAAATGCACCTGTGTTCTTGTGGGTGGAGCGCTCCCAAATCCCCAGACACTGGTCCTCCGGGAGCTATTCCTCAAAAGGATGCTTGTCATTTGGGAATCTTTTGGAAGTAGAGCCCAGGCCAAAGGGAGGACACCAGCAGCAGAGGTTGCCTGCTTTTCCCCGTGCGATCTTAGCCAGGAGCAGCAGAAAGGTGTGAGCATGGCAGGGGCGGCCCCGTGCTGTGAGCAGTAGCAGCTGATTAGAAATTCACTCCTCGGTGTTTGCCAAATGCCTCACAGGAGTCTGCAGAAGCTGTGCAGGCCCAGTGACTCGTGCTCAAAATGAGATCGATAGCACAGAATAATGCTCCCGGCCTGTTCATCTCATTAGCCTGTTTATATCTCTCATGAAGAGAGAAAATAGGCGGCTGAGCATGTGGCTGGCGTGATAACAGTGCATGAGCCAGGAGGATGAATCTCAGGGCCAGACGCTCTCCGGGGGCTGCAAGCCGTGGCCAAAGTCCAACAGACCAAGGTACCTACAGAGGGCAGGTTTACCCCTGCTTTTACTGATTACGATCATGAGGAAGATGGCCAGACAGGAGCAAAAGAGAGGCTCCTCCTAGTCCCTTGGGGAGCAGGCCAGTGTCCAGCTGAGCACCTGCAGGCAGAGGCGCCAGGCCGCACTCTCCACGCTCGGGGCTGGGGCAGCTGGCGGTCCCGAGCACTTGTGGACCTGCACAGCATTGCTTTCTAGAATTGTTTTTTCTGATCTGAATGGTGGTTGAGTTTCTGAGTCTATTATGTAAGGATTTTTTTGTTGTTGTTGTTAATGATTTGTATTCTTTAACATACTTGTTTCCATGGGCAAAAGTTCAGAAACGAACTTTCAGTTTGAATAAAATGTTTAAGCCTATACTATTAATATATTTATCATTATAACAATGAAGCCATAAAATTTAATTTTAATCTTTTTGTGGAGGAAGGAGCTGAGGAGGGCAAACACACGCATGGCTGGAGTAGGTGAGCCGGCCCTGGGACTGCACTGGCGAGAAGTGCAGGCTGCTGCAGGACGAGCGTGTGTGGCGGAGGTGGGAGGTCACTATGGCACTTTCTCCCGTGTGACATTGCAGATGTGGCTATGCATGATGACAATACTGACTTTGTAGAGTGGCTGTGGGAATTAGTTGAATACATGCACACATACACAGGCACACACGTGCATGCACAAACACACATGTGCGCTTACACACTCATACACACATATATGAGGTCCTTGCATATGTGAATATGTGAAGCTCTGGGTGAACTTTGGCTCCTCCTTGCCATTAGCATTTTGAGGAGGCTTCTTCTGATACAAGTTTGCACAGAGACAGCATAACTGCTTTTGGGGATGGTAGCTTGGGAGCATGTTGGGTGTTGGGAGGTAGGATTGTGGTGGTCCCAGAGGAGAGTTCCACTTCAACCTCAAGGCCTGAGGACAAATGCTGGGTTGGTGTCTGCCGACAGGGGGAAATGCTAGGACGCATTTCTCTACAGCAAGTAGAGCTCCCACCAGATACCCTGATTTATCTGTCGCTTTGCCAAGATAAAAACAAGACCCACATTATGCTTTTCTCCCTCCGTATTATCTATAGCACTAACCACTGTCTTCCCATTGGCACAATGATTAATGATTCTGGTATTGTGGTAAATTTCTCAGATTCATGGATAACTGTGATGCAATTTGTAGAGTCAGAATTTAGGCCATCCTGTGTAAAGCAACTCCACAGGTGGGAATTTTGACTCCCATGTTGCAGACAAGTAATCAAAGTGCAGAGAAATGAGGGCATTTGTCCAAGGAGCCAGGACTGAATTCTGGGTGCTTGAGGGATCAGCGCCATAGTTCTCTGATCACACCTCATCCTTCTTCCTTTCAGATGTGTAATTGCCTGAGTTTCTGTACCCCTGGAATGCCTAGCATGGAAGGTATAACTTGAGTTGTTGCCTTTCCTTGCTGCATAATTATGGGAGGTGGCCACTGTGCTCATTCTAAACTTTTCAGCAGCACCAGGAACAATCTCAGTTCTGACTTCAAAGATCTTCATAGAAAGCTCCACAGCAACTTGGAGGTAATTATCTCATTGCATCAGGATTTCCCCTTTCCAAATAGCTGTCTACCCTCCTCTTTTCCTTTCTCTCCTCCCACCGCTAACCCAACCGATCCATACTGAATTGCAGGAACAGAACAGGATTCCCCAGAAGGTCAATGTAGCACGCAGTGAAATGTTAACTTGTTACTGTTCACATGGAAGTGCAGTGGGCCTCCTAGTGCTGTGGGAGAAGGGGCACGCCATCCCTGTCACTGCTTGGCAAGCAATGTGTGATCCAGAAAGCCTTCTGGTCATCCCACGGGAGCATCAGAGACCAGAGAGATGCTGTCCTCAAGGATGCAGTACAACTTGCAGGAAAAACAAAAATAGTCAAAATCGTATTTAATGACCTCATGGGCATGAAGTGAACATGCTCATATTTTACATTAAAACACTTTCTTCAACCTAAAAGTTCATTTTTTAATCTTCTGATTGAGGCACTGTGTCTGCTGAGCACAGCGATGCATCAGTGCTGACTGCCCTTCCCTCTCCGGGATACATGTAGTCAGAGCAAGTGGCTTTTAATAACTTATCCACTTCTCATAATAAAAATAATAATTTTAATAACGGAAGAGTCATGTTGATATACCAAAGAATAAATTACCTTTTCTTCCAATAGGACTGATGGTACTTTGCCAAGATATTTTGCTCAAGTTTAAAATAGAAATGGTTGGAGATTAGTTATATGGAGCCATCTGGATATTTAACAACACTAAATGACTTCTCTACTTCCTGACCCCAAAAGTGTATCACAGTGGGAGAAACAGGCTTCCCTGATTATCTGTTGGATTCCCCAAAATTGTGTCATGTTAGAGAGGTAAAAGTGTTCAGCTGGGGCCCACCTGGTGTTTTCAGTGGTAAATTTCCTTGGATGAAGCCCAAAGTGAACCAATCTTATTTGGTGCATCGTTTCTCTCTGTAATGGTTTGTACAGCAGGGGTCTGGATCCAAGAACCCTAAAGTCCAGGCCACTTGTTGCTGCTCAGTGGCCTCTGGCAAGCCCCTCACCCTCACACCACCAGGCTTGGTGTCTGAGAAACTGTGACATTTATGACATTCCTGGCTCTGGTGCTGCAGGGTTGATAGATTCATGGGAGATGGCATGAGCAACTGCTTCATAAAGAATAGAGTGTATCAGATCTTATCATTAGATGATAATTTAGTAGCAACTTAGTAGGTAACTTTGCAGGACCTTTGGATACCAAGCTGGCTCATAGGAATATAGAAATGGAATATTGTAATATTGGAATATAATGGAATATCGGAATAGGTCTACATACAAATAAGTGGCAGGCAAGCTAAAAGTTTAACTGAAAGGGAAAGTATGTTTCCTACTGGGCCTGCACCTAACAGCCTTCCCTTAATTCAGGTGGGGAGAGTCAGAAGCAAATCTACATGCTGTGCTATGTATAGATCCCCCTACTGAAGAGAGCGGTGATGCTGTTGGTGAGAGAGTGATGGCTCCAGTAAACTTCAGTTTGCTGAAAGTCTGGCATCTGTGCTGGACCAGCCACCCTGGCTGCTCTTGGACACCTGTGGCTTCCCTTCAGCATAATGGGAAGACCCAGTGAAATGAGCCATTTAGTGCATGTTGGTTCCGGCTTGTTGGGGCACATGATAGACTTTACTGCCTGTGACATCATTCTGCAGCAGTGGGCATGAGGGAAGATGGAGGGAGAGAAAAATTCTTTGAAGAATTGTTTTTAATAGTCTGAGAAATCATTTTAGGGGCCGGCCCGGTGGCGCACTCGGTAGAGTGCGGCACTTGGGAGCACGGCGGTGCTCCCGCCGAGGGTTCGGATCCCATATAGAGACCGGTCCGCTCACTGGTTGAGCGTGGTGCAGGCGCGACACCGAGGGTTGTGATCCTGTTGCCGGTCACGGTACAGGCACGACACTGAGGGTTGCGATCCCGTTACCGGTCATGAAAAAAGACAAAAAGGAAAAAAAAAAAAAGAAATCATTTTAATGATGGAACTCACAGAACTATCTGAGCTGATTGAAAACTGCAGCCCAGTATAGCCTTCCTGTCTCACATGAGAGGTGGAAAAAATGGAAAAAAAAAAGCACTGAAAAATGTCACAGATCAGGGGCATGGACTCACTAAAAGAATGAGGCCTAATTTTAGGATTATAGAATGCTTTCCTTTCTGTGATACCTTACCACCACGTCAGTAGGGCTCTTGTGTGATAACAGGAGATTACATCTGAAACAACTGCAAGCCTCAGACCCTATCTGAGAAGGAGTCTCTAGGGAAACCTAAAAGCAACAGGAGAGACAAAAACAAGGATTCTAGAGAAAAATTTAACCTCTAAAACCACAGCTACATCAAATAATAAACAAAGCCTAACTCTTTGCTAGATAAACATAAAACTCACACTAAAGGCCTATTCCCCTCAGTTCCATTTACCTGATGTATCATGTTTGCTTTTAAGAAAAAATTACAAGGCATACTGAAAGGCAGAAGTCACAGTCAGAAGAGGCAACATCTTTGCTAGATAAACATAAAACTCACACTAAAGGCCTATTCCCCTCAGTTCCATTTACCTGATGTATCATGCTTGCTTTTAAGAAAAAATTACAAGGCATACTGAAAGGCAGAAGTCACAGTCAGAAGAGGCAAATCAACCACCATAACCAGACTCAGATATGGCAGAGACTTTGGAATTAACAGACTGGCAATTTAAAATAAATATCATTAATATGCTAATTGCTCTAATAGATAAAGTAGACAGCATGCAAGAACAGTTGAGTAATGTAAGCAGAGAGATAGAAACTCTGGTAAATAATCAAAAGGAAATACTAGAAATCAAATACATCGTAACAGCAATAGAGAATGCATTTGATGGGCTCAATAGTAGACTGGATACAGCCAAGGAAAAAATTGATGACCTTGAGATATGTTATAGAAAATTCGCAAACTGAAAAGGAAAGAAAAAAATAAAAGGACAGAATATTAAAATACTATGGAACAATTACAAAAGGTATGATATTTTCATGATGGGAGTAGCAGCAGAAGAAGGAAAGAAACAGAAATACCCTCATATGCTTTCAGACTATAATGAAATATTTGAATTAATAATTGCTGAGAATTTTCCAAATTTAATGAGAAAATTTGTGTTAATATATAGAAAGACTCACATTGTTAAGGGGTCAATTCCTCCCAGCTTGATATATAGATTCAATGCAATCCCAGTTACAACCCCAGAAATTTACTTTGTGGATATCAACAAAGGGGGTTAAAATTTATGTGGAAAGGCAAAAAAACAGTATAGTCAAAATAACGTTAAAGTACAAAATTGGAACACTGACACCACCTGACTTCAAGACTTACTATAAAGCAACATCAAGACAATGTAGTTTTGCAAATAAATAGACATATCATGGAACAAAAGAAAGAGCCCAGAAATATACCCACATATATGTCAACAATGACCTTTGAAAGGAGCAAAGGAAATTCAATGGTGAAAGTATAGTCTTATCAGCAAATGGTGCTGGAACTAATGGGCATTCACACACACACACGCACACACACACAAAACAGACAAACAAAAAAACTAGACACAGACCTTGCTCCATTCACAGGAATTAACTACAATGGATCATGTAAAATGCAAAGCTAAAACGATTTATAGAAAATAACACAGGAGAAAATCTAGGTGAAATAGGTTTGGTGAGGATTTTTAGATATAACACCAAAATCAACATCCATGAAAAAAAAAAAAAGATGTTAGACTTCATTAAAATTAAAACTTTTGCCCCATGAAAGATTTTGTTATGAGAATAAAAAGACAAACTGTAGACTAGGAGAAAATATTTGCAAAAGACCTAACTTATTATGTGTTTTTGGACCTGCATCCAAAATACACAAAGAACACTTAAAACTCAACAGTAAGAAAGCAAACAACCCAACTGAAAAGTAGGCAAAAGATCTGAACAGACATCTCATCAAAGAAGATGTACAGATGACAGAAAAGCATATGAAAAGATGTTCCACATCATATGCCATTAGGAGACTGTAAATTAAAACAGTAAGATTCCTCTATACACACCTATTAGAATGGCTAAAATCCCTGACACTGACAACACCAAATGCTGGTAAGGTTGTGGGACAGCAGGAACTTTCTTTCTTTGCTGGTTGGAATGCAAAATGGTGCCGCCACTTTGGGAGACAGTTTGGCAGTTTCTTACAGAACAGAACATACTCTTCACATGTGACTCAACAATCATACTCCTTGGTATTTACCCGAAGCTGTTAAAAGCTTATATCCACACAAAAACCTGCACAGGCATGTTTAGAGTGGCCTTATTCATCATTGCCAAAAAACTGGAAGCAAAAATTGAAGGAAGAAATGTCTTTAAATACATGAATGGGTAAACAAACTGTGGTACTTCCATGCAATGTAATAATATTCAGTAATAAAAAGAAGTGAGCCAGCAAGCCACAGAAAGACCTGGAGGAATATTAAACAGATATCGCTAAGTAAAAAAAGCCAGTATGGAAAGACTGTATACTGTATGACTCCAACTTTCTGACATCCTGGAAAAGGTGAAATTAAAGAAATAGTGAAACATCGGGGGTTTAGTGGTGGTCAGGGAGGTGCATGAAGCGGAGGATCACAGGGGGTTTTCAGGCAAACTATTCTGTATATTACAATGGTAGGTACATGACGTATCTGTCAAAATCTGTAGAATTACACAGCACCAAGAGTGCACCCTGCTGTAAACTATAGACTTTAGTTAATAGTAATGTATCCATATTGGCTCATCAATTGTAAGAACTGTGCCAGGCTAATGGGAGATGTTAATGACAGAAGACTATGGTGTGGGGACAGAGTGTATCAGAGTGTATACGAAAATTATCAGTATTTTCAGCTCAATTTTTCTGTGGACCTAAAACTTCTCTGAATAAATACAGGTTATTAACTTAAAAAAACAAACCCTCTAGTTTTACAACCTCAAGATAAAACTCTGGATATTTACGTATATTTTCAAGTATTTTTCAAACACAAAAGTATTTTTTAAATAATTCAATGGTGTTGGCATTGAATATGTAGATTCATAATCTAATGTTATTACTTTATACTAAATCCTTATAATAAATCTTAAGCATTTCCTCATGTCACCGAATATTCTAAGACATGATTATTAGTGGCTGCCTAAAATTCCATTATGTGAATAATTTTTGCAGATTGAAGTTTAGAATGCTTCTATTATTGAACATTCTTTTATTTAAATCTTTCTGTACATTTCTGATATTTTTTTGAATAAATTCCGAGAAGTAGAGTTACTGGATCAAAAAGGATAAACATTTTTAGGGCTTTTGATGCATGTTGTTGTTTTGCTTATAGTTTTTACCAACTCACACTTTTTCCAAGTTGTCAGCTTTTAAAGAGTGGAATGGGTTAGATGCACTTATTGGAAAATACTCCAGAAGAAAACTTATCTCAGTCCAACAAACAGTAATCGAGCAGCTACTGTTTGTTGAGAATGCTGCTAAGTGCAGAGGATCTGAAAACGAGCAGCAGTTTCCTGTCCTTGCACTGCCCAGCGTAGGGTGAGACGTAAGGGCCAGGGTGTGCCCTGCAGCCCACAGGGGCCTAGAGGGCACGGCGGCCAGCCCAGGGCTCAGAAGTTTTGGAGGAAGGGCTCATGCTGGAAGGGTGTTCCAGGCAGCAGGAACAGCATAGGCAAGGGTATAGTGTCAAATATAGCAGTGTGTGGTTTGTGTGTGTTTGTGCATGTGTGTATGCGTTTGTGTGTGTGTGCATGTGTGGTGTGCATGTACGTGTAGGTGTGTGTGGTGTGTGTGTGCATGTGTGGTGTGCATGTACGTGTAGGTGTGTGTGGTGTGTGTGTGCATGTGTGGTGTGCATGTACGTGTAGGTGTGTGTGGTGGTGTGTGTGTGCATGTGTGTGGTGTACATGTGTGTGCTGTGTGTGCATGTGTGTGTGGTTTGTGTATGTGTATGCGTTTGTGTGTGTGCATGTGTGTGGTGTACATGTGTGTGCTGTGTGTGCATGTGTGTGTGGTTTGTGTATGTGTGTATGCGTTTGTGTGTGTGCATGTGTGTGGTGTACATGTGTGTGCTTGTGTGTGTGGTGTGTGTGTGCATTGTATGTGTGTATGCGTTTGTGTGTGTGCATGTGTGTGGTGTACATGTGTGTGCTTGTGTGTGCATGTGTGTGTGGTGTGTGTGTGCATGTGTGGTGTGCATGTACGTGTAGGTGTGTGTGATGTGTGTGTGTATGTGTGCGGTGTACATGTGCGTGTGTGTGGTGTACATGTGCGTGGTGTACGTGTGTGTGTGCTTGTGTGTGCATGTGTGGTGTGTGGTGTGTGTGTGCATGTACGTGTAGGTGTGTGTGGTGTACATGTGTGTGGTGGTGTGTGTGTGCATGTGTGCGGTGTACATGTGTGTGTGTGTTATGTGTTTATGTGTGCATGGTGTGTGTGTGTGCGTGTGCATGTGTGTGTGTTTGTGTAGCCTTAGAGGGAAAGACTGAAGTGGCATCCAGTGAGGAGGTTGGGACAGAGGGTGGGAGAGGCTTTGTACAGTGTGTTAAGTAGTTGGGAATTTGGGGGAGTTAATAGTGTGTTTTTGGTAGTTAAAAGACATGACCAAAATTGTGATTTATTTTTTTAAACGTTTTGTTCAGAAAAATTCAAACATATACAAAGGAAAGTAAATTGAACCCCCAAGTACTTAAAACCAGCCCCAACAATTATTAACACATGAGTCATCCCATGGTGTTTATTACCTTTCCTACTTTCTCTCTCCCCACAGATCACTTTACAGCAAATCCCAGACATCCCTGAGCGTTTTACTATTTATCAGATAAGCATACTTTTTTTTTTCTTTCCTTTTTGTCTTTTTTACTGACTGGTAATGGGATCGCAACCCTCGGTGTCACGCCAGTACTGGGGACCAGCAACGGGATCGCAACCCTCGGTGTTGCACCTGCACCACACTCAGCCAGTGAGCGGGAACCGGTCTCCACATGGGATCCGAACCCTCAGCGGGAGCGCCGCCACGCTCCCAAGTGGCACACTCTCCAGTGCGCCACTGGGCCGGCCCATAAGCATACTTTTCAAAAAAGAAAAATAAAACCAGGATATGATCTCGCTTGACATGATGGACAATGACTTCTCAATATTATCAAATTTCTAGTTCAAATTTCGGATGTGTGTATGCTGTGTAGCAGTTGGTTTGCCGGGATCAGGTACTGGGAGGTTCAAGCATCTGCTTTGGTTCGTCTCCTTCCCTTTGATCTGACCTTCTTCCTCTGTCCTAGCGTCTCCCTCCTCTGGTGAGTGATCCAGCTCCTGCAGGCCTCTCCTCCATGCTGTTGTTAGAGCCCACGAGGCCAGGCGCCCCAGCCCCACAGGGTGCCCCAATGCCCTGCACATGCCCTGCCCAGGGCTGGCTGCTGTCCGCAGTGAGCATCTAGCCTTTCAGGTGGGCACCTGGCCAGCCTTGCCCCTGAGTGTCCTGCTGGCCACCTGCTTACAGCACCTGAGAATGGGCTTAGCATACCAGGTCAATCACGTGTTGGGGGCCTCAGGGGCCAGTCTGTCACCCAGCTTGGCTAAAGATACTGTCTGTGGGTTTCTTGTTTTGCTATGCAAGTTACTCTGTCAATTTTTCTGGGAATTTATGGGAGGTTCAAAACCTGCACGAAGACTCCCATTTGCCTCTTCTGCTTCAGATTTGCGTTTCAGGTGAACCGTGAGGGTGCTGGGGGGGGGGGGGCGGGGCAGATGCGGCG
>NW_007728327.1:130271-181820 GCF_000696425.1 Galeopterus variegatus
GGGGAACCGGGGGGGGGGGGGGGGGGGGGGTCGGAGCAGATGCGGGGGGAGCAGTGGGGGGTGGTCAGGTGGCCGGTGCCATTGTGCCCACGAGGAGGTGCTGAGGCTCTGGGACTGGGGTAGGAAGAAACAGACCCTGAAATGTAAAATCGCTGGACTTGTGATTACGTCAATGATCGACTTTGTCATTTGCTCAATAAATGCATCTTCATTCAACAAACACTTACTGACCTCATGGGAGACAGACGTCAGAGATAAAACAGTGAACATGACAGATGTAGTGTCTTTTCATTTGTTGAGTGCCTACTGTGTGCTTTCATGCTTTATAATCATGGTTGTTAATAGTAAGTTGTATGCTAGAGGTAAATATTAATATTTTTAGGAAGTGGGATTAAAAATGTCCTCAGCTTCCTTCTCTGGAGTCCCTTATTTTCTTTGGCCTACCTGACAAATATCCATGCTTTCCCTTCCCAACATGGCCCTGTCATTGTTCATTCACGATGACCTCTAACCAGTGGTCCCATGTCGCTTAAGTTCTTTCAAATGATTAATTGGCAATGACCTTTGAATTAGGATACCATATTTCCTGATTCTACGATGCGCATTTTTCACCTGTGAGTGTCTCTGAATACCGAATGCAGCTGGTAATGGATGGATGCTTTTAACATGTCTCTCTCTTTTTTTTTTTTTCTGAAAAGCCATTAATAAATAGATGGTGCATCTTATAACCGATGGCATCTGAGAGTCAAGGAGAGACGGTACTACTCTTTTATGTGTGGAACGGGATGGCTCACCACCTGGCCCGCATACTGAGTTCTTCCATCTCTCTAAAATTTGGCAAGAGAAAGCTGAGAGAAGAAGCCACGGAAGCGCCACACAGCTTCCTCAGTTTGCTCCTTTTTTTTTTTTTTTTTTTGCCGATTTTGGTTTGCTTTGTGGTTTCTATTCAAAAATAGTTTTCTCTTCGCTGAGCAGCCACAGCACCAGGTGAAGGTACAGAGGGTCGCTGGCCCATCGTTCCTGCTGGAAGCAGGTTAGCCGTGCCAGCCCACGCCCAGCTCACCTCACAGGCCTGGGGGGTTTGCATGAGGGTTTTGGGGGTCACAAATGTATTACTGGAGGACACTTAGGAAAGATATCTATCCGGCTGACAACTTAAAAGCAAACATTTAAAAATATGACATTTCATAAAGGAGAGAAACACTCTGTGTAGATAGAGGAAAGGTAACTGACTAAGCTTGTTTATGAAAGAAAAAAATGCAATAATTTTTAAAGGGAAAAAAATGAAGGTTTTAGATTTTCCCTCTAGAATGGGTGGCTCTACTGTCATAAAAGGCGATGTAAGCAGTTGCGAGAGGACCTCACATGTCTAGGGTTTGAGGACGTCCGTGTTAGTCAGTGCTGTATCACGTGGCATGAAGGTTTTAGATTTTCCCTCTAGAATGGGTGGCTCTACTGTCATAAAAGGCGATGTAAGCAGTTGCTAGAGGACCTCACATGTCTAGGGTTTGAGGACGTCCGTGTTAGTCAGTGCTGTATCACGTGGCCTTGGCTGTGTGCTGCCAGTGTGGTGGTCCCAGGAGGTGCAGGCCCTGCTGTGGGCGCTTAATGCAGGGACTGAGGTTTCTGCAAACTAGATGTGGGGGTCCCATGCAGAAGCAGATGAATGCTGGCTGGAAGGATGAGGGCACAGTTTTCTTCTGCTGTGTTCCCTTCCCCCTGGATGATGATGGCTGGCCTCAGCGCATGTGTTGTATTTTTGGATTTACGTGGGGGTCCCATGCAGAAGCAGATGAATGCTGGCTGGAAGGATGAGGGCACAGTTTTCTTCTGCTTTGTTCCCTTCCCCCTGGATGATGATGGCTGGCCTCAGCGCATGTGTTGTATTTTTGGATTTATTGTACTTTAAGGAAAAAATAATGAAATGTCAAACCCAGCACACTCAAAAGACACTAAGTCAGGGAACGTGGGGATGGGTGTCGGGCTCTCAGCACGTCTCTGAAGCCTCTTCCATGTGTAATGCATCTGTGAGTGCCCCTGCCACCCTCCCCCCAGGCGGTGTGGACGTGCGGGGCCTCGGCATGCCCGGCAGCGTCTCTGCCCACAGGATGACGCGCTAGCATCCCCAACCCTCAGATTAATTGCTTTAATGACTTTGCTCAGAAAGCTTAAGTGTCTCCACTGTCCTTCCAGTGAAGCAGAGCCCTCCTTCGTAGGCATCACAGACCCTCCCCAGCGGGGCCTCATCTCCCACGACACCCCACATCTGACCCACCACTGTATCCCTGATACCTGCCTGTGCCTGGTAGTAAGTTGATGTCTATTGAAAGAAAAGGAGAGTATTTTGAAGTAGTTAGTGATTTACGTGCCCTCTTCTTTATGGACAGAGAGATTTTTTGTTTATCCATGCATTGCCTCCCTTGGCACATTGCTGTTACCAACTGTCCTTAAGATCCTCCCGACCCTGTCTCTCTTACTTGGTTATTCCTGGCTTACTGCTTCTGGCTTGATGCGGAGGGAGAGCTCAACACCCAGACCCTGTTCTCGCCACCGGGACCTCTGTGTGATTTCCTGAGCAGCTCATTCCTCCTCACCTCCATGACCTTACTGCTGCTGTCCCCATGCCCCTGCAGTCCCCTGACTCTCAGCTGTGAGATCCCAGCCCTCCCTCGGATGCCTTTAACTGTGCTTCTCCATAACAACATATCCAATGGGTGATAAAGAGGGGTTTTCTTTTCTTTAATTTCTCTGGGTCTTCATTGGCACCTGTTCTAGTTCATTCAGCATGTGGATCCTTGAGCTGTCTTAGCCTCTCAAAAGAGTGTAAGTACAGGGTCATGGGCATCGTGTCTGAGCTGAGCCTTGTTTGTCACTCCTTACGGCATGTAGCACTCTGACTTGCTCCAGACTTATCGGAGGTGCTACCACTAATCATGGACATCACCCCACTGGTCACTTTAATTCACAATTGAGAAAATTGGGGGCTTCTGAGGGGAAGCTCTTTGACTGAGATCCCATAGCCTAGGTCTCCAGACTCCCAGTCCAGGGTTTGCTCTTAGATGGGAAGTGAGTTTGTGTCTGGTGGTTTCTGACACTGACTAGTAAGAGACAAAGTCCTTAAAATAGCTGATCAATATTATCATTAATCCTGTAACCACAGAGTGAAAAAATACTCAACTGTGTAGACATAAAACCTAAGTCCCAGAATATCAAGAAACCGTTCTACTTTACATTTGCCTATCAGTGTTATCTTGATGGATTTATCTCAGTCTTCATAGTACAGACAATAATAAAAAGATTTTAAAGTATGCCTTCCCTCTACGAAAGAGAGGGCATTGCCTTGTATTCATAAGTAGGGCAGGTCATTAAGGTGAAGTTCATGAATATGTCTGTAAATGTCAAGGAGCATTTTCCAAAAGGTAAAGATGCGTGAAGAATTCTGTGCTGCTGATCACCACTGCTCACCTCATTAACGGTGCAAGTTCTACCTCAAGCCGCAAGCTGGCGGGTCTCACACAGGGATGGATGCCCCAGGTTGTCTCCCCGGACAGCTTTGTGTGTGCTTTGCTGTGATGACAGAGCTTTTGGGTGGAGGGTGAGAGGGAATGATGTTATATAAAACCCAAAATGTTAACACGTGCAGAACAGACTTGGAGCAGGAACACACGACACTCTTAGTGGGAAAGGCTCTAAAGCCAGGAAGCCCGCTATGCGGACTTGAGCAGACTTGAGACAAGCCCAGCGTGGGACCTGGTTACAGGTGATCTCAAGTCCTCAGGGAGATTGGCTTTGAGACCCAGATCAGAGCACACCGTAAACATTGACATTCAGCTGAATACCAGAATGTGCATGTATGCACAACTGAATGAATAAACGTTACTGTGTTTTCATTTTTGTTTTCTCCTGTCAGTTTCTCTGTTGGAATAAACAAAAATAAAAGATCATTGACATAAAATGAACTTGATTTCACTTCTTTTCAGGGTCAAAGAAGGCAGGGCACCTGAAGTTCTAGACATTTAAATTATGTGCAGAAGAAATCTCAATCCCTGGGAGCAGTAAGAATGATTTATTTTCAAGGTGTTACCTGCTACAGGACGGTGTCACTCATCACATTCCCACTCTGGCAGGGCCACTGCCCTGTCCTTGCTCCTGGACCTGACATGTGTCTTCTACAGAGCAGGCTACTTAGAGGCCAACCCCTGGGCCCAGGGACTGAGTTTACTGTGCCATTATTCAGGGCTGACACACGTGAGGTAAAAAACAAACACAGACACTTCTCTCTCTAGCTCTTTCCCATCATTTAATGTCTGAATCTCCCATATTCTCTTGTCTAATTGCTTTTGCACATCATCAGACAAAATACATAAACATTTGTCATTATTACCCCCTTAGCATATACATGGTTTGCAAACATTTTCTCCCAGTTTGTGGGCTGCCTTTTCATTTTGTTGACTGTGTCCTTTGCTGTACAGAAGCTTTTTAGTTTGTTGTAGTTCCACTTGTTTATTTCTGCTTTTGTTCCCTGAGCTTTGGTGTGATAACAAAAAAAAAAAAAAATCATTTCTAAGACCAATATAAAGGGTTTTTTTCCCCCATGTTTTCTTCTAAAAGTTTTATGGTTTCAGGACTTACATTTAGGTCTTTAATCCTTTTTCAGTTGATTTTTGTGTGTGGTGTAATATAAGGACCCAATTTCATTTTTTTGTTTGTTTGTTTGCATGTGGATATTGTGTTTTTCTAACACCATTTATTGAAGAAGTAATCCATTCTACATTGTGCATTCTTGGTGGGCTTGTTGGAAATTAGTTGACCATATATGCTTTAGTTTATTTCTGGGAACTCTATTCTATTCCATTGGTCTATATGTCCTTTTTATGCCAGTATCATACTGTTTTGATTACTATAGCTTTGTAATATAATTTGAAATTATAAGGAATTTGCAGAACTCTTTAGCAAAACAACAAATAATCCAATTTAAAAACTGGGCAAATGATGTAAATAGGCATTTTTCCAAAGAAGAAATACAAATGTCCAACAGGTACATGAGAAGATGTTCATCACCACTAAGTATCAGGGAAATGCAAATCAAAACCACATGATTTATCACCTCACAACTGTTAGGATGGCTAGTATCAAAAAAGTCAAAAGATAACAAGTGTTGATGTGGATATAGACAAAAAGGAGCCCTTGTGCACTGCTGGCGGGAATGTAAATTGATGCAGCCATTATGGAAAGCATTATAGACATTCCTCAAAAAATTAAAAATAGAATTACCACAGGATCCAGCAATTCCTCTTTTGGGGACATAACCAAGGGAAAGAAAATAAGGACATCATAGAGACATCTGTACTCCCATGTTTATTGCAGCATTATTCATGACAGCCAAAGTGTGAAAACATGACAGATGTTAATCAATGGATACATGCATAAAGAAATAGTGGTATTTCTGCCATTAGTGATAACGTGGGTGAAACTGGAGGACATTATGGTGAGTGAAGTAAGCAGGCACAGAAAGCAGATACTGTATGATTTCAGTTACATGCCTAATCTTAAAAAAAAGTAGAGTACATGAAAGCAGAGAGTGGAATGGTGTTAGCAGGAGCGGGGAGGGAGAGGAGTTGGGGAGAAGTAAGTGAAAGGGTAGAAATGTGGAGTTACATAGAATGAATAAGTCTAAATACCTAATGCACAACATGCAGACATAGTGAATAATATTGTGTTGTGTACTGAAAACTTGCTCAGATTTAAGATGCTCTTACCACACACACACACACACACACACACACACGGTAACCATGTAAGGTGATGGTTATATAAATTTGCTTAACTGTAGTATAATTTCTCTATGTAAATGTATATCAAAACACCAGTGTCAGTCTGGGTCACAGACCTCTCTGCCCCATCCTGTGCAGGCCCTGAGCTAGGTAGATGAAAAAAGATCCTGGTGGCCGATAACAGGATAGACGTGCCTTATTCCAGATGCAAGCTCCGCCGCTAGTTGTTCAGAGCCACTGTCTTCCATACCAAAAGTACACAATAGTGGCAACGAGCCAAGGGGTACGTGGGCGTGTGTGTGCACTGACTCTACTCTAATGTAACTTGTTTCCAATGGATATGCCGAATCATACCCAGCCAGAGATGAGGCGAGAGGGCCTGACTAAACTAACTCCATTTTCTTCTCAATCAGGCATAACTTAAATGAGTACAATAAAAATAAATTTTAAAAAAACCCACTTATTGAGCACACTTTGTGTGGAAAGCACAGAGCCAGGTCCCATGAAACCATAATGTACAGTTTAAGATGCATTTATTCCCTGTCCTCAAGAGGTGAAAGTTTATCAGGAGGGACAAAATTAGACATATCCAATGCTAATACAAAATTGGAATGCTGTTCACACATGGTTTCTTATCAGGTTAATTATAAAGCTCTGATTACATAGTTCCTCTCTCATCACACTTAATTAATTGTTACCCTATGTGCCATACCATAAGCTCTGAGATACTATGGCTAGTATTAAGTTCTGACTTCTCCACACCTGATCTCAGTTCCAGACACTCGGTGGGACCGAGGTAGCCATTCCTGAATGAATGAATGAAGAAGTGAATGAGGGATGAAGCAAGCGGTTCAGGCTGGGAGGGGTGGGAGAGTCCTGGGGGTGAGGGATGAGCTGGCTTCTGATGTGGTGGAAACGTGGAGAGGACATGGTTCCTACCTGATGGTCGCTGACAGTGGTTGGGTGCCGTCTGTCCCCATGGGGTGGAAGAAAGGCCAGTAGGTCCCCTGTGGGCTGGGCCTGGGTGTCACTGACCCTGGGTGTAAACCAGTGGAGACAAGCAGCTGCACACACACAAAGGGAGTTTCAGGAGGCTTGGGCCTCCCTGAGAGAGTGCGGTGCTGCAGAGGACGCCAGTGGCTGGCAGGTGTCGTAGAAGAAGTGCAGGGTGCAGAACGGGCGCATCTTCAACGAATAAACTGGGTGAAAATTGAGTGGAAATGATCCTGCAGGGTAGACGTGTGTCTGTCCCCCAGTAGGCGAGCACCTTACCCAAGTCAATGCAGTTGGAGATCTGAGGTGTCCTACAGGGAGCTTGCTCACAAGCTGGAGTCTGCTCCCCTCCCTGCCCTGCCACCAGAAATCCCTCCCTCTGCGTTGTCTCTGAATTCTTTCTCTCCCGATGCCTCCCTCTCACGCACCCAGCATTAGTGCTGGGTTATTTCTCCATTCCTGATGTGTTTATTTCACTTGCCCTAAAATCCTCCAATGGCTACTCAAAACGCCCCTCTTTGTGACTCTGCCATGGCACCTTCAGGACTCAGTTTCCTTGAGTCTTCACGCCCCACTGTCCACTCCTGCTGAGCTGCGGAGACTCACCGAGGGGCACGCTCCTGCCTGTGCCTCCCACCCACCAGCAGTTCTGTCACCCGGCTTGGCCCAGGTGTCATTCTCCAGGAACCCTTCCCTGACCGCTGCCCCCGCTCCTTGCCCGGGCTGGGGGACTCCCCTCCTGCTGTGTTCCCATCGCACTGGGACACATCTTTTTTATAGTATGGTATTTTAGTCTCTTCTCAGCTATATCATCACAACCAATGACCAAGCTCTATGCTGATATCCAGACAGAAGAAAAAATCACTGATAAATGGCATGCACTGACTTTCTGTCTATCACCCTCTCTAAAGCTTTATAACTCTTTATACACTTTTTCAGGTCATGTGCCTCATTTATAGTTTTTATTATCTTAACTAGTAACTGTTTAGTACATAAAACTGGAACACAAGACACCCCGATACAGCACAAAGTATTTGTGTATTTTCATTTACTGAGGGCAAGAGTAAAAAAGAATCACTTGATTGCATAAATACAAGTTAAAAGATAATTTTCTGATTGTTCTCTTTTAAGAATATCATTTGGAAATTGGCTATGATAAAATTACCAAGGGTGAATTCTTTTTGTTGATGTATGAAATATAACAGCAGGTAAGAAACGATATTTGGAATATTGCATTCCGGAGTTTGTGCATTTGTTAGTATTTCCTTCTCCTTCCCTCTGGACCAACACTGGAGAAAGGCATTTATTTCCATGCCTCCAGGTGTGTAGAGGCACATGCAGATGCAGGGACACGTGAGCACGTGCTGAGAAGATGCGGGAGGCTGAGGGCAGGCCTGCGGCAGAGCCCTGCTCTGAGCACGGGTTCCTCCTGCCAGTGGCTCTGTGGACTCGGGGAGGTCCTCGGCCTGCCACGCACACCACAGCTGCCTCTGCATGGTGGCTGCTGATGCTGCTGAGCCCTGTCCACCACCGTGCACGAGGAATGGCTTCTAGAGGCACGGCCGTGGCAGCATCCAGATATGATCTCTACTGGTGAGAGGAGCTGGACACAGCCTCCAGCGGCATGGAGGTCTGTGAGCACCTCGTGTGGGACCAGCCAGGCACAAACCTCCGCATGTGACACCTCCTGTGCGTCACCGGGCTGCTCTGCACAGCACAACGTGCTGGTCCATAACAACGTAAACACCAGTTATCTTATGCTTCCGCACTCTTGAGTCACCAAGTGACGGGAGGCTAAAGTGCATTCTCATCATCTTTATGCCCACGACGTTGAATGGCACTTTCCCTGGGATGGTAGAGAAACCAGGTGTTACTCGCTGATGCTGGGAATGCATCTCACTTGCACGACGACCTGCTTTCCTGTCCCCAGAAGGCTAATCACTGAAGCTAATTTGGAAGAAAACAGCAGAGGAGCTGAGGTTTGGGCCTTCCAGAGGAACATGCAGAACGCTGAGACACTGAAGAATTGGGATTTTCGTCTGGAAGGAAAAGGATTTTTGCCTCCTCCTGTTAAGGGAAGGAGCCTATTTCTGCTGAAACAGGCTTGTTGCCCGGTGCGTGCCGATTGGATTATGCACTCATACACAGACCCGTCTGAAGAACAGCTATAAGTTAAGCATCTTCCTGGAGAGTCAGTAAATATGACATTTTGCACCTCAACGAATCTTGCTCAGTGAAGGGTGAATTCTCCCCTGTTCCTCCCCCCAGTGAATGCTGAGGGCTCCAGGAACCAGCAAGGTGAGAGGTGAGGGAAGCCTGTGCCTTCCTCCTGGGGAGGCCAACCCTGCGGGAGTGGGGGTGGGGTGGGGAATGGCCTTGCTGCCACCCAGGTGCAAACATGCCTCCAGGGGAGCCCCCAGAAGAGCGGCTTTTGAGGTCTCTGCCCTCGGAATCCCTTGAGTTTCAGGACCTTACATCTGAGCAGAATGCCAAGGACAGCTGGGCATTTGCATTTCACCTGCAAATGCCACAGTTAAATTTTTCATGAACACTCCTAAAAGGGGACTTTAAAGATTTAATGAGGATGTTTGAATGGAGATAAGCTCATGGAAGCACCACATTTTACTCGAGATTTTATTTGAAGGGCTGTAGGTAGGATGTTCTGCACATGGAGATGCTGTAATCTCTGTCGGGGACTGCTGACTGAATGAAGCCCCTCTCAGGACACTCAGAGAGTGGAGGGACGGAGATGCAGCTCTGCTACACGGTGTGGGTGTCTCGGGTGGGGGCCTAACATTCTGTGTAACAGAAACAAATGATTTGTTCTTGGTAATGAAAAATACACAGGCCTTGGCACTTTGGTGGTTGACTGAAATTTATATTGGTTACATCGTTAGTACCATTATCACAGACCCATGTTTCAGATCAACATGCTAGAGGCCACCTGGCTTAGCAAAGTGATCTCAGACTTTGACATCATCCCAACCAGGTAGTGTGAGTCTCAGCTCAGCTGCTTTACAGCTCTGTGATCTTGAGTGACTTATTTCTTAGAGATACATTTTCCCCATCTGTAAAATTGGATAGTGTTCATCCTGTTAGATCATCACAAGGATTAGAAATAAATTACGTGCCCGGCTCATGGAAAGCGCTCAATGAACGGCATCTGTCAGTATCACGTACTTAGAATTCACGGTGTTTCTACTCGTTCATTGACCATTGTTCAGCACTTTGAAGGCACCAGGCAAGGGCCAGGTGCTGAGGGTGCAATGCAGCAAAGAAGGCTTTTTAAACGTGCTTTCTCATATCAAGATTGAAGATTTATAGGTACGAAATTTAAGGCTATGAATTTTCAACTTTTGCACCAATTTAATCATACACAAGATGGTGGTGTCTTTCATGCAGAGTTTGTTCATGCAGGTTTGTTCTTCAGGAGACTGCGTTTGAAGCTCAGTGGACCAGTGATTTTGCACAGACAGTGGGTGTCTGAGCACCTTCTTGCTGAGCAGGCTGCCCTGGTGGGAGCTTCTGCTTTGCCCCTGCCCTGAAGTGTGATGCTCCAGTGATCTTTTGACCTTCCTCCAGGGGCGAGGCTCAGCCAGCTGTGACATAGAGCTTGACCAGGTACTGATGGCCAGCCTGGCCCCACGATGTCTCTGCTTTGGTCCTTCTCTGCCCACCCATGGCCGTTGCCCTGATTCTGAGACAGCACATCATCCCTTAAATCTTGCAAGAGACTCCTGATGGCTGCCCGCGTCAATCCATTCTGATCTCACTAGGAGGTGCCATTCCTAATGTACTGGCCTCAACTCTCTTTCCAGAAGTGTCTTCCACCCCTCTCTTGCTCTTTCCTGACCTCACACAAATAGAACTCATACTCCTTGTCTGTTTCTGCCTCAGCTCTTAGCTTACTGTGCCTCCACTTCCTCCAACGCCCCCTGAGCCCTAGTCCAGAGTGATGCTTTTCCATACCTGACCATTGGTTAAGATGATGTCCAGTGACCTCCCCTCCACAAGAGCAGCTCGATCCCTCCTCTGCACCCCAGCATGCCACGTCCTGTCACCTTGTACTGGCCTCTCCCCTCCTGGTCGTGAGTATCTTGAGAGCAGGAGCCTTGTCACAGTCACGTTCTTCCCCTCTCCAAGGGTCCCCCAGGCTCCCGCAGGCTCCCCTGTAAGTGTTTGGAGCACTGTGTCTCTCTCAAAGTCAAGCGCTCAAGAAAAATGTGTTTCATTGTAGTGAAATGGATTGAGGGGTGGGAATCACTTTTTCCCTCACTGCCCTCAGTGGTGGAATCTACTTTGCGAGTTTCTGCCTTAGCGCCCCACCTGCTGTGATCACCCTGCCCTGTGTTTTGGAAAGAGCTCAGCATGGAGCCCCCATGAACCCTTTCATTAAATGCGGGAGGAAGATGTAGGCTGTGGTCGCCATGTCTGCCTCTCTCTGCTGGAGCTGTGGGGAAGGAATTAAAGCAATAGCCAAACGAGCATTTGCCTTTCAAAGCCTCATCAAAGAGGAGGACGGAGCTTCTGTCTGAGGAACTTTTGCCTTTTTCTGTGCAGGCTGCAAACAGTCTCTGCAGGGGCTTATCACGTGGAAGTGCATGGTGCACACATATGCTCCTTTCTGTCATCTGCAGCCTCGCCCGTGGAGAGGGCAGGCAGGTCGGGGGGTAGTAGCTTAGGCAGAAGGGAGGGCAGCGATGATTCCTTATCCTCACAAGCGTTTATCCCACTTTAGTTCTGCTAGGAAGCCACGCCCAAACTAAGGCTTGGCCATAGTGGACTCGACTGTTGGGAAGGAACGGAAGAAAAAAGAAAAGCGAAAGAGGAATGCACGAGACAGGGTGGGCAGAGGCGCTGGCAGGGAGAGCCGGGTGAGTGGGTCAGACCCTCAGGAATAACGATCTCACCGATCTCACCGAGCTCACCGAGCTCAGCTCCCAAGGCCTGCCATGTTGCTGGTGTTTTACTGACGGCCCCGCAGGCCAGGGGAACTGGAACCCTCCATGGTTCCTCATATTTGTGACCTGCCAGGCAGACTCAAAGCAAATATCAGAACCATCCCTTTGAGGGAACCCCCATCACAGCCTCAGACAACTGCCGTGTGAGGAAGACAGTGGTAGTGGGGAGAGAAAGCGAGGTCCTGGAGACCTCATGCATTTATGCCAAGGAGCCTGAGCCCGTGATGCACTCCCAGCTCCTGCAACTGCCAGGAGGGGGTGGGTTGCTGACCTTGCCTCACTGGTTGTGAAGTGGAAGCCCAGAGAGCTTGGGTGGCCTTCCAGATATTATGCAGCTGCTCAGTGTGAAGCTGGAATTCTTCTCACAACAATGAACTCTCCTGTAATGCAAATCAGCTGAGTGTGGCTTTGGGGAGGGAGTGCATGTCTCTGGCCTCCTCCTGAGGTGGGCTGCGGGAGTGCTGGAGCACGTGGAACACAGGCCTCTCCTGCCTTGCTCAGGGAATCTCTGCATGTGGGGCTCAGTGGTGACAACAACCTCAGAGTTGGTTTCCGTGCTGTATCAGGACTGGCTGGTTGGGCTGGCAGGCAAATCTCTCGAAGGCTCTGAAGTCTCCTGCAAATGCATTGAGAGGGTCAGGCAAGAGGCCTGAAATTCATCTCGGGTATTGATGAATAAAGGGGTGGTCTCCAAGCAGTGTTAGCTACGATTTTGCACCCAGAAGTTCTTGCAGCAGGTGTGCATGGGGAAGGTTAAGAGGGTCAGAAGGCTGGTAGTGTCTGCTTGACTTGGAAGGGCCCAGAAGGTCAGGCTATGTTTTCTTGGCTCTGTGCAGGGAAATTCCCGAGGCATTGGCCTTGCAGATTCGGTCTACATTTCACATGAATGTATGTTTTGGTTTTGAAGTACATCATTTCTTTATGGACACCAGTAACTCACAAGTAATGTGTCAGACATGACTCCACGCTGAGCAAAGCAGAATACTCAAATGAACCCACATGGTGGCACTTTAGGGATCTTGCTGCTGGGGCGCCATGTCTCGCTATTCCCCTGGTGGATGGCAAAGGCTGCAGGCGGGTGGCTTGTGGACTGAGTCTGGAGGGATGAACAGGGTTTCAGTGGATGACTATGGGAAATAGGAGTGTGTTGTTGTCAAAGGGGACAGAGCGAGCAACCGTGAGGAGCAGCAGAAATGTGGGGCATCCCCAGCAGCGTTCACGGTGACACGAGAGGTAAGCCTGGAATTGCCTGTCTGAACAGTGTCTTCAGAAGTGAGTGTGGAGTCACACGAAATGATCCGGTCTTCCTGGAACAGATGTGCTGCAGAGAGCAAAATCAGCCATGCTGTCCTGTGCCTCGCTGTGTATTTTTCTCACTCAGAATGCGGTTTCACACTTGTCGGGGAAGTGGAGCTTGAAGTCATGGTGGTGAATGCACCCCACAGCACGGTGATGCGGGAAACGTAGAACGCCTGCCATCCGTAACGTTGTGCTCAATCAGATGCTGTCTTGCACTAACCTCTAGCACTGAAAACTGGCAGCAGGCACTAAAGAGATTCAAGAACATTCTTAGGATAGAAAACTAGGATCAGAAACTTTCCACTTACTGAATTACATTATATTAATTAAAGACATTATTGCAAAATTCAAGATGATGACTCATTCAGAGGTAAAATTATGTTAAGTCAACTTTATTAACCCTGCAAGGAGTTTTACTTCTTTTGTAACATCCTTTCTAAAGTCCTGAGAGGCAATTCTATTCCTATTTTATATGTGAGAGACTAGAGGCTCAGAGAGGTCAAACAATGTGCCTTAAAGGAAGAGGAGTTAAGCTCCAGGACTTTCTTACCCACATCTGCTGCTCTTTCCGCTGTGCCATCCAGGTTCAGAACACATGGGTGCTGGGGGACATGGTGTGACTCCCCATGGGATGACTGTGAGTCCTCCTGCCCACAGGAGGAGCACCACGCTCCCTGTGCTACCTGTCCTCTTCCGTGCAGGACGGGGTCTTGGTGTTGGTACTGGCACCTTCTTGTCGAACCTTGATGAACTTGCTTTTGCATTCTGGTTAATTAGTCTAACGACAAATGGTTGCCTCAGGACTGGCTGTGGGAACGAAGGGAACGTGGGGAGATGCTGAGAGACCAGAGCCCGGCGAGCTCCAGGATGGCGAAGGGGCTGCAGGCAGAGGGAAGGTGGGGCCAGAACTCTGCCCTCCTCCCCGCCACATGCAAGTTTCAGACACGCCCTCTGTGCGTTTAATTTGGCCTGAGAATGATTTGGCATTTTTAGGATTGAAATGGTTGGGTTGTCTAAGATGATGAGGGGAAGTTGAACAGAGATTTCTTCCTGAAAACAGGTGAGTAAATGTGAATAGCTGGATTTAACTCTCAGTTTGTCAATCTAAAGGCATCTGGCTCTCTTCAAACAATTTCATTTCTGAACCCTGCCTAGACATACCTCTTCACCCCCATCCTTAAGATCACCCTTCCAAACACTCCAGAGACGCTTTCCTGCTCTATGCACTGGAGGTGGTCCCTCCTTCGCATGGATCCCTCCTTGGCTCCCGTTGCCTCCAGGACCCGTGTCCTGGGGTGTCGTCCAAGCTGTGGCTGACCCCTTCCAGCACATCTGCTGAGGCCGTGCAGCGTCTGTCGCCACACTGACCCACCGTCCGTCATTGCTCGGCGCCTTTACTCCTGCTGCTCAACACACATGGCCAGCACCCTCAGTGCTGAGAAACTTGAATTCGTCCTCAGAGCACAGCTCAAGGACCATCTCCACCTGGAAGACTCCTGATACCCCGGGACTCCTGGAGAGGTTTCCTGAGCATTACATTCTAGGGCTATTTTCTGCTTACCTGCCCATCTCCTGGAAAGATGGTATACGAATGGCCAACAGACACATGAAAAAATGCTCAACTTCACTCAGCATCCGGGAAATGCAAATCAAGTTCACTTTGAGATATTATCTTACCCCACTTAGGATGGCTAACATCCAAAAGATTGAGAATGATAAATGCTGGCGAGGTTGAGGAGAAAAAAGAACTCTCATACACCATTGGTGGGGCTGCAAAATGGTGCAGCCTCTATGGAAAATGGTATGGAGGTTCTTCAAACAATTGCAGATAGATCTGCCATATGACCCAGCTATCCCACTGCTGGGAATATACCCAGGGGAATGGAAATCATCAAGTCGAAGGTATACCTGTTCCCCAATGTTCATTGCAGCACTCTTTACAATAGCCAAGAGCTGGAACCAACCCAAATGTCCATCATCAGATGAGTGGATACGGAAAATGTGGTATATCTACACAATGGAATACTACTCAGCTATAAAAAATAAAAATAAAAAAGACAGTGATCTTTGATAGCAGGGAGCGCTTCTGGCTTTTCACTTTACCTCTGGCGCTAGCAAGTGCCTGACAAGTAGCAGATATTCGATGCACGTTGGGTGAGTGAGTAAAGTAAGTGACTTTTTTGTGACTTTAGATAAGAAAAGAGCTTTTGTTGATAAGACACATTCAGTGTAAAAGGATATGTTGCAGGCATACGTTGATTTGTCAGCAAATAGTTAATGAACAAATTTTACGCGTTCATAGTAAAGTATCTTAGGGCATTATAATTTGCATTGTGTAAAGGCTTAGAGGGAATGGATGTTTTGGGGGCCTTTTAAGAACAACTGTATTTCCAGTTCCTAGAACAGTGCCTGGCATATTGTTGAGTGAGTGACTGAAGTGATCTGGAGCTTACAATGACTTTTCACATATGTGGTCTTACATTAAAATTCACACAAAACCCCAAAGAAATGTAGATTAACTTTTATTCCAATTTTAGAGAAAACTGAGACACAGAAATGTGAGTGACTTGTCTTGTGTTATCAGACTTGCTGGCAGAGATGGAGCCAGCAAGTGGCAGTGCTGAACCCAAACCCAAAACTCTGGGAGCTCACAGACATTATTCACTGTTCCTTCAGTGTACACCTGAGCACCTGCAATGTGCAAGCTCTGACCTTTCAGATCACTCAGAAGTCAGTCTGAGCGGACACCCGTGGCCTGCCCTGAAATCCCACATGTCTTACTCATGGAGTCTGCAGCATGCTGATGGTGCAGGCGCTGAGTGAGGTGAGGGTCAAGGGTGGAAGTGTTACTGGGACATCTGCCTACATGTGTTGAGGTGTCCTCTTGTAGGGAACAGGAGGAATCAGGCCAATGGTGATTGGCTTTGGATATGGCTCTGTTAGGGCTATAGTGGGATCTAGACCACAGATTACTGAGCACCTATCACATGCCAGGCCTGTGTAAGGTTTGGGGATTTAGAGGGAAACAGCATAGTCTCTGTCTTTAGAGGGGTCCATTGGGAAGACAGACACGCAGCAGAGGTAGGTTGTGTAGATGTTGGGATCAGGCTTATGCAGATTCCGGTTGATCACAGGAGGAGGCATCTAACCGGTCTGGGGGCTGCAGAGCATGCCTCTCTGAACCTCGAGAGTGGCACGAGGGTGAGAAATGGACTTGTGTTTAAGGCGAAGGGAGCAGCGTACTCAAAGCCCAGGCCTTCTGTTGCTGAGCCCTGGCCTGGGAGGCCATTGGCAAGGGGCTTACACATAGGCAGGCATCCCTGCAGGACCAGAGCAGAAGAGGAGGTGAGTCGAGAAGGGATCGGCAGGGATACCTCCCAGAAGACCTTCTGCCATTGTCCTGGATGAAGATGCCAGGTCTTCTCCTCTCAAATGCCTCTGCCCCCATGCCGGACACAGGTCCACACTCTGGGCAGATCCGTGCCTTCCCTGGAGCAGGCTGAGGCTTTCATTCCCAGGGTCTTTGGCGCCTCTTTCTCCCAGGCCTGCATGCCTCACCCTTGCACGAGGACTTGGGCTCACCAGTCCCTTGTCCTGGGTGCACCTGCCCTCCCTCCTCTCCTTGCATCCTGCCACCCTCTGGGGAGAACACAGAGCTCAGCACCTGGTGGTGGCACCTCCCCGGTCTCCCCTCCCTCCCTCGACTGCTGGCACCTGAGCTCTGATTCCTGCTTCTCACACTCTTTGATTCAGCGACCTGTTTGGACACCTCCCTGGCTTATTGAACTCAGCTCTCGGTTTGATTCTTGATTCTGTATATTTGTTGAATAAATATTGAATGAATGGATGCCTTTGATCCTCCCACCGCTGACAGCTCTTGGCGAGATATTTCTATAACCTTGATCTTCTCAGAGCCTCGCTGGCCGCCGGAGGAGGGCTGGAGCTTTCTCACTGAAGAACTTGCGTTTCATGGGTTAAGTCACGTTCTTTCTGTGAGGCATGAGCAAGTCCTGGCTGTGGCCTTAGAGTGCACCAGAACACCCACAAAAAGTTTTTAGAAGTCTTTGTCCTTCAGGTTAGTATTTGGCCACTTGCATCTGCTCTAATGAGGAGTGTGTGACAGCGGCCTCCTCTGCCTTCAGAAGCAAACCTTGGTCACCATAGAGACGCACGCCCTGCTGAGGGCCGTCCACAAGCTGTTCCGCGAAGTTCCACTTTGTTTTTCCCTTTCAAGGCCCCTCTTTTCATAAGACTTTCAAAGCTCAACAAGTGGAGATGTCACGCAAAAAGCAGCGGGTACAGTTCTGCACTAACTGGTGATGACAGTGCAGCTTCCCTGCGAGCAGACACCCGTGGTCACTTACCAGGTATTTGAATGGCTGCCCTGGCCCCAGGATAAATTACCCTCTTCAACTGAGTCAGACTGAAAAACAAATTGGAAGTCACTGCTTCGGCAGTCTGCTCCTCTGTGGGTTGCAGCACAGAAGTAGGTCCACCTTATCACCATGCTCAAAACATGCCTGCTTACTAGAAACAGCAAGAACAGCACCTCGAGCTCCCACCAGTGTCCACACTTGAATCCAGACCACTTGTAAGGAGAACCTGAGGACGGTTTCCCATTATTTCATATATCATCGATGGGTAAGTGGAACAGAAAGGTTTCCATTTTAGTAAAACCACTGTTGCCGACTTTTCTCTTCTACTTTTCAGCTACAGAATAGAGCATGTGTCCTCTGTGGGGGGCTGGCGAGGCACTGGATTAAGTCGGTTGGTGGAGATGCTGAGCCTGGTTCTGTCAACGCTCTGAGGGAGCCTGGTTAACTCACCTGCCTTCTCTGAGAGTAGCTTTTCTCACCCATGAAATGAGCAACTTGGCCGAGGGCATTCCAAGCCCCTTGGACCTCTCTTTCACTGTTATTTTCTGAGGGACTAGTGTAAAGTCAGATATGAAAGAGTGCACAATAAATACTGGATTGGCTTATTAACAGCTATCGGAACAGCTCGGGTTGTTTTATTTGTGCTCAATTGCCAATGACTCACACACATTGTAGAAAGCTAGAAGAAAGAAAAAGCTTAAAAAGAAAACTTAAAAATCCCTTACTTCTATCCTACACAGGTAGATGTTTTGGGGGAGTAAATTCACGGTAATTTGCTTTGGGCATATGTGTTTGTTGGTTAGGCAGTGACGTCATCCCACACCTGCTGCTTCTAACCTGCCTGCCTCACCTGGCTCCACATCACGCACAGCTGCAGACACTCAGCAGAGAGTGCGCTCTGTGCTCTTCTACCGCACTCTTTTCTAGGATGGAATAGTGCACCTTCCTCCAACTGACGCATCCCACGGCGCATGTCCTCCTGCGGCTTGTACTTAGGATATTTCCATATTTTTTCTACTACAGACAATGCTGTAATAGAAATTCTTGGAGATAAATCTTTTTATACTTTCATTATAATTTATTTCCTTAGGGTAAATTCTTACAAGCGGAATTGTTGGAGGAAACATAGCTTAATGGTTTGGGATACTTACTGACAAATTTCTCTTCTGAAAGATTTCACTCATTTTCCTTTCCTCTAGTGTGAGATAAGATTCCTTACAATCTCTCCAACTTAATTATTATTAAAATAATTTGAGCCCACTTTAGGATAAAAACATTATATTATTGTTGTTTTCGATTGCATTTCTTTAATTTAAATTACTTAATAATAACATAGTCTTTTAAGGCTGTGAATTTCTTCTGACTACGGATTTTGTTGCATTTCATAAATTCTCACGTGAAGTTTTCTCATTGTTGGTTTCTAAGTAGTTTGTAGATGCAGGTTTTTTTAATTCAAAATATTTTAACGTTTTCTTGTACATATTTGTGGGGTACAGTGTGTTGTTTCAATACATGCATATTCTGCACAACGACTGGCTTAGGGTAGACAGCACAGTTTTGTACCTGTTAGTCCACTACTTCTCCTTCCCCTGCCCCCAACCTCTGGTAATCATTATTCTACTCTCTACTTCTACAAGAATCACTTTTTTTCTTTTTAGATTCTGCATATGAGTAGCATCATGTGGTATTTGTATTTCTGTGCCTGACTTACTTCACTTGACACAATGGTTTCCAGTTCTCTCCATGTTGCTGCAAATGATAAAATATCATTTCTTTCATAGCTGAGTAGTATCTCATTCTGTGCACATATTTATTCATTCACGAATTTTATTCATTCATCCATTGATGGATATTTAGGTTGACTCCATCTCCTGGCTACTGTGAAAAGTGCTGTGATGAACATGGGAGTGCAGGTGTCTTTTTGATATATTGATTTCATTCCCTTTGGGTACATACTCAGTAGTGGGATAGCTGGGTTGTAAGTTAGATCTATTTTTAGTTCTCTGAGGAACCTCCATACTGTTTTTCACAATGGCTGTACCAATTTACACTCCTACCAGCAGGGTAGGAGAATTCCCTTTTCTCCACATCCTCATCAGCATTTGTTAATTTCTGCCTTGTTGATAACAGCCATTCCAGCTGGACTGAGATGATATCTCATTGTGGTTTTAATTTGCATTTTCCTGATAATTAGTGATGTTAATCATTTTTTCATGTGCCTGTTGGCCATCTGTATGTCTTTGTTTGAGAAGCATCCGTTCAGATCCCTTGCCTACTTTTTAATTTTTTTTTTTTTTTTTGCTGTTAAGTTCCTTATAAAGTCTGGATATTAGCCCCTTTCATGTGTAGTTTGCAAATACTCTCTCCCATTTTGTAGGTTGTCTCTTAACTTTGTTGACAGTTTGCTGTGAATAAAGTTTTCAGTTTGATGTAGTTTCATTTGTGTATTTTTGCTTCAGTTGCCTGTACCTTTGTAGTCTTGCTCAAAAAAGAACTGTCCACTTCCATTTCATGTAGCGTTTCTCCTATGCTTTCTTCTAGTAGTTTCATAGTTTTGAGTGTTAAATTTAGGTATTTGATCCATTTTAAGTTGATTTTTGTGTACGGGACAAATAGGAGTCTAGTTTCAATCTTCTGCATGTGGATATCCAATTTCCCAGCACCATTTGTTGAAGAGGCTGCCCTTTCCCTATTGTATATTTTTGGCACTTTTGTGGAAAATCAGTTGGCTATAAGTGCATGGACTTATTTTGGAGCTCTCTATTCTATTCCATTGGTCAATTTGTCTGTTTTTATGTCAGTACCATGCTGTTTTGGTTACTATAGCTTTACACTATATTTTGAAGTCAGGGATTGTGATAACTCCAACTTTGTTCTTTTTATTCAATATTGCTTTAGCTATCTGGGGTCTGTTGTGGTTCCATACAAATTTTAAGATCATTTTTTCTATTTCTGTGAAGAATGTCATTGATATTTTGATAGGGATTATGTTGAATATGTAGATTGCTTTAGGTAATATGAACATTTTGATTATGGTAGTTCTTCCAACCCATGAACATGGGATGCCTTTCCATTTATTTGTGTCCTTCTCAATTTTTTTCACCAGTGTTTAGAGTTTTCATTGTAGAAGTCTGTCACCTCCTTGGTTAAATTTACTCCTATTTATTTCATTTTGGGGTAGCTATTGTGAATGGGATTACTTTCTTGATTTCATCTTCAGCTATTTTTTTTTATTGGCATATAGGAAGGCTATTGATTTTTGTGTGTTAATTTTGTGCCCTGCTACTATACTGAATTCATGTAGTGATATTTTGGTGGAGTCTTTAGGGTTTTCCATGTATGGGATCATGTTATGTGCAAATAGGGATAGTTTGACTTCCTGTCTTTTGATTTGAATGCTCTTTATTGCTTTATCTTTTCTTATTGGGCTGGCTAGAACTTCCAGTTGAATAAGAGTGGGAAAAGTGGGCATCCTTGTCTTATTCCAGATCTGAGAGGAATCGCCTCCCATGTTTTTACATTTGGTATGATATCAGCTGTGGGTTTGTCATATGTGGCCTTTATTGTGTTGTGGTGCATTCCTTCTATACCTAGTTTGTTGAGTGTTTTATCATGAAAGGATGGTAGATTTTTTCAAATGCTTTTTCTGCATCTATGGAAAAGACCATATGGTTTCTTCCCTTCCCTCTGTTGATGTGATGTATCATATTTAGTGATTCACATATGTTGAACCATCCTTGCATCCCTGGGACGAATCCCACTTTATCATGGTGAATGATCTTTTTAATGTGTTGTTGGATTCTGTTTCCTAGTATTTTATTGAGGATCTGAGCATCTGTGTTCACTAGGGATATTAGTGTGTAGTTTTCTTTTTCTGTTCTGTCTTTTTCCAGTTTTGGTATGAGGTTAACATCAGCCTCACAGAATGAGTTTGGAAGTATTCCCTCCTCTTCAGTTTTCTGGAAGACTTTGAGAGGGTTTGGTATTAGTTATTCTTTAGAAGTTTGGTGGAATTCATCAGTGAAGCCATCTGGTCCTGGAGTTTTCTTTGTTGGGAGACTTTTTCTTACTGCTTCAATCTCATTATTAGTTATGGGTCTGTTTAGGTTTTCTACTTCTTCATGATTCAACTTGGGTAAGTCATATATGTCCAGGAACTTACCCATTTCTTCTAGGCTTTCTACTTTGTTTGCATACCATTGTTTGTAGTAGTCTCAAATGATCCTTTGTATGTCTGTGGTGTAAGTTGTCATGTCCCTTTTTTCATTTCTGATTTTATTTATTTGAGTCTTTTTTCTGTTTTTCTTCATTAGTCTAGCAAAAGGTTTATTGATTTTGTTTATCTGTCCAGAAAACCAACTCTTTGTTTCCTTGATCTTTTGCATTTTTTTTTCCAATCTCTAATTTGTTTGTTTCTGCTTTGATCTTTGTTATTTCTCTCCTCTGACTGATATTGTGTTTGGTTTGTTCTTGTTTTTCCAGCTCTTTGAGGTGTAATGTTAGGTTGTTTGTTTGGAGTCTTTCTTCTTTTTTGATGTAGGCATTTATTGCTATAAAATTCCTTCTTAGCACTACTTTTGCTGTATTCCGTAGGTTCTGGAATACTGTGTTTTCATTTTCATTTGTCTCCAGGAATGTTTTAATTTCCTTCTTGATTTCTTCTTTGACTTATTTGTTGATTAGCAGCATGTTGTTTAATTTCCATGCATTTGTACAGTTTCTAGTGTCCCTTTGGTTGTTGATTTCTAATTTTATTCCATTGTGGTCAGACAATGTAGTTGATTTGACTTTGATTTTTAAAAATTTGTTGAGACTTGTTTTGTGTCCTAACATATGGTCTGTTCTAGAGACTGTTCCATGTGTTGCTGAGAAGAATGTGCATTTTGTAGCTGTTGGATGAAATGTTCTATAAATGTCTGTTAGGTCAAGTCAGCCAGTAGTGGAGATTAATTCTGATGTTTCCTCATTACTTTTCTGTCTGGATCATCTGTCCTTTACTGAAAGTGGGGTATTAAAGTCCCCAACTATTTTTGTGTTGGAGTCTATTCTCTTGTAAGTTCCAATAGTAATTGTTTTATGTAAGCTGGGAGTTGGATTCATATGTATTTAGAGTTATTGTATCATCTTGTTGAATTGATCCCTTTATCATTATGTAATGACCTTCCTTATCTTTTTTACTTTCCTGGGCTTGAAGTTCATTTTATCCAACAGAAGTATAGCTACTCCTTCTCTTTTTTGGCTTCCATTTGCATGAAAATTTTTTTATCCTTTCACTTTCAGTCGGTGTGTCTTTATCTGTTAGTGAGTTTCTTGTAAGCAGAATATGGTTCATTCTTGTGTTATAATCCATTGAGCCACTATGTGTCTTTTAATTGGGGCATTTAATCCATTTCTAGAATTATAATTGATATATAGGGACTTGTTACTGCCATTTTGCTATTTTTTTTCCTGGTTGTTTTGTAGATCCTTTTTTCCTTTTCTCTGCTTTTACTGTCTACTGTCTTCTCTTGCGGTTGAATGGTTCTCTCTCATTTTGATTTCTCACTATTTATTTTTATTATATTTTTTGTTATGTTATTATAAGGCTTACAAAATCAATGTTATTGTTATAACAAATTATTTTAAACTAATAACAACTTAACTTTGATATCTGAGAAAAAAGAAAGAGCCAAAGCTAATTGTATGCTTTGGCATCATTCCCACCCACTTTTTGACATTTTGTTGTTTCAAGTTACATCTTTTAATATTGCCTGTCTCTTGTATGGTTGTTGCACATGTTGTTGTCTTGTTAGGTTTGTCCTTTAGTCTTCATACTAAGGATGTCAGTGATTTATTCACCCCTCTTATCTCATTGGAATATGCTGAGGTTGTCTGTGTATTTACTTTACTAATGAGTTATGTAACCTCAGATGTTTTCTTGCTACTCTTTAGTGTCATTTTCTTTCAGACTGAAGAGCTCCCTTTAGCATTTCTTGTAGGGCAGGTCTACCACTGATTAATTACCTCAGTCTTTGTTTGTCTGGGAAAAACTTTATTCCTCCTTCATATTTGAAGGCTAGTTTTTGGCTGATTCCATTCTCTTCTGGCCTGTAGGGTTCCTACTGAGAAATTTGCTGAGGGATGTACTGCGGCACTGCTGAATGTTATGTTTCTCTTCTCTAGCTGCTTTCAGTATTCTCTCTTTGTCTCTGGTTTTTTAATAATTTGATTATGTTGTGCCTTGGGGTGTTCCTCTTTGGACTGAATTATGATTGGTGGCCTCTGAACTTCTTGTATCTGGATGTTGTCATCTTTCTCCAAACTTGCAAAGTTTTCAGTCATTATTTCCTTGAATAGGCTTTCTAGGTCTTTTCCTTTTTCTTTTCCTTTGGTTATGCCCATTATGCAGAGATTATTTTGCTTGAGGGAGTTCCACATTTGTTGTACTTCTGTTTTATTTTTTCCTATTCTTTTACTTTATTGCTCCTCTGATTAGGTAATTTCCTGTATGTTATCTTCGAGCTCACTGATTCTTTCCTCTGTTTGATTAAATCTGTTGTTAGAGCTTTCTATTGAGTTTTTCAATTCAGGTAATGTATTCTTTACTTCTAAAATTTCTATTTTTTAACTGATTCCATTTCTTTGTCAACTTTCTTGTTCTGCTCCTGAATTTCTTCCAGATATCATTTAATCTTCTATCTGCATTTTCCTCTGACTCTCTGGACATCCTTAAGAGGGTCATTCTGAATTCTCTCTCAGACATTTCATAGACCTCCTGTTCCTCTGCATCCATGGCTGGTGCTTTGTTGTGTCATGTGATGGTGATGTGTTTCTCTGTTCTCTCTCGATCTTTGTGTCTTTATGTTGACATCTCGGCATTTGAGGAGGCTGCTATTTGCTGCTGATTCTCTGGGGAAGACTTTTGGTACAGATTACATATCACTTCTGGGCCAGAGCTGGGTGGGAATTCTTTCCTGGGACAGGGTCTTTCCTGAAGACTGTGCCTCCTGCAGTTCTATTGCCCTGACCGGTTTCCACTGAGACTAGCTGCCACACTGTGCCCAACGTTCCCCTGGCAGACCAATCTTTCCCCTGCACTCCAGCCGCTTCCCATGAGTCAGGCTGCGGACACATCCCTCATGATAACTCACTGGCCTCTGGGTGGCTCCTTCCTCTAGTTGGCTGTGGTCACTTGCTCCTGTGCAGGCCCTGGGGAATCATTCCAGTGGTCTTCATGGCCTGCGGGCTGTATGGTGTGCTCCAAAGCACTCCCCTCCTCTGCAGACTCCAAGCATGTTTACATGAAGGGTGCCACTGCGGCTTTTTCTGCCTTTGATCTGTGTCAGTGGCCACTCCCTGTCCCCTGCCAGGGTGACTCAGAAGAATCCAGGGCTCAGAATGATAGGAGCTGTCTCTACACCCTCACCATGGCCTTTCCCACCTTCACTAACTCTGTGGGTCTCTTCTCCTCTTCACCCACCTCCAGTGGTCCCTGGTTGGCAGTCTTTGCTTTTTAAGAGTTGTAATTTGTTACTTGTGTGGAGGAAAGATGTGGAAAATCGTCTATTCTTCCATCTCAATGATGTCACTTTTGTAGTGGTAGTTTTACTTTATTTCTTTAACTTGAGTTAGATTTTTTTGCAAATTTCTTTTTTGCTTATACAAAAGTTCTTATAAGTTTTGTGCCATTGAGGTAGACACTGTATCCTATATAACATGTCTTCATTATGGATTGTGCCTTCTGTAAAATTATAATGGTCTTATTTATTACATTTATTGTCTTTCAGATATAATCTTTAATTTTTAAGTGAGTATCAACATCAGGAAGGTCTTTATGCTGATCCTCAAGTAAGATGAGACCTTGACACACTTTTCTTTCTAATAAATTCTTCAGTCAGTGACACAGTCATTTCAGATCCTGACTATTAATATTGTTGTTGATCAACATGTTATTAATTAATGATTGTATTTTTATGTTACCTTTTAAGAATTAGGCTAATCTTTGTGCTTTACTTGTTACATTGTTTACTCTCATTTTTTTGACACTATGTCCACTCCATTATTGAAGTTTTTAATCCTATTCTAACTTGATTGTTTGCAAATATTTTTTTTCAAGGAAGGTACATTATTTCTACAATTTCTTTGCTTTTCTAGTAAGGTCTTTTCATCAGTCTGGAGTTTGAATATAACCTTACCTAGGTAATGTTCCTTGAAAGTTCAAAAATTATTCCAGTATGACATATTGATTTTTTTCTTTTGTAGATAACCTATTACCTTGTTGGTAATAGTGATACAGTTTTAAAAATATTCCTGAGTATTTATATATATATATAATTTTTAATGAAATTTAATGACTTTTTGATATTAAGATTTTAATCTCTCCTTAGCCCCAATATGTATTTAGGCTTTGAGTCTTTTATGTTGTTTATTTCTAGAATTCCTAAATTGGAGCTCCAAGACTTGCCTTCTGTTAGATTTTTAGCTCATAATTCAAGTCTCCTTATCTTTTTCCCCTTGTGGTTTTAATTCATTGGCTTAGTTTGATGAAGTGTTCGATCCCCCCATTTCTGCCTACATTGCAGTCTTTAGCTAGAGATGATTGTTTACATGTTCTATGTGTTCTTTCCTGATTCCAGACCATAGCTCCAGGTCTGTGGGTGCCATGCTCTCTGAGTTTACTGAGACTGCAAATTGAATTGCAGACTTTAAAATGGGCACTGTGGGTAGGGGATGTGTTCAGAGTCCTCAGCTCACTCTTGCAATTTCTCTGCCTTGTCCTGTATGTACTTCCCCTCGTTGCATATCTTAGAGAGGGAGGCCTGTGATTTTCCAGGAGTGGAAACTGGGGTGGACTTCAGTGGTGATCATGTGGTCCCCTGTGTGAATCTTTCTGGACTGTGTAAAGGAAAAACAAAAAAGTTTAGAATGTTGTTTGTTTACCAGTACAGGGATGAGTAGCCTCTTAGGGGTCATGGACACAGAGCAGAGGCGAGGAGCACAGGGAGCCTTTGCCTGTGAGGTGCGTGTACTCTTCGGTTCTCTTCTGTAGAATCTGGTCACAGCTCTGCCCACTCTGGATAATTGATGTTCAGTACTATCTAGATCTGGAGCATGTTCTGGGCTAGTTTGCAGTTTTACACAGCTCTGAGAGACACCGATGCATTTCTTACTTATGAGGCCTCAGTCTACAATTCTTCCTGTCTGTGTCTATGTTAGAATGTCATTTTCGTCAGAACTGGAGAGCCATGGAAAACTTAGAGACCAGGACATTCAATCCCATTATTGAGCTAGACCTGAAAATCCAGAGAAGTTAAGTGATTTGTGGAATGATGTGGTGGAGATATCATCCACTTTGAAGTCATGTAGAACTGGAATCAAACAAGGGTTTAACCACATCATGGGCTAAGAGGCCTAGAGCTACCTGGGTTCCTTTAGCTTCAGCTTCCTCAGCTGTAATGTGGGGATAGTAGGTGTGGATAACTCAAAGGACTGGTGTGGAATATACCAATACTTACAAAGCAAATGTATTTCACAGGGCCTCCAAAGCCCTGCAGTTTTAAGTTTAGCCTAACTTCATAAAAGTAAAAATAGAAATGTTAACCTTGCAAAAGACAGGAAAATTTCCTGAGGCTAAAGTCTCTGTTGTAAGATAAAGAATTGTAGCACAGCAAGGTTGCTGACTCAAGGACAGACAAGTTACTTGATTGATATGTAAAAATGCTGGAAAAGCTGCTGTAGGGAAAGAGAATTTTTGCTAAGATCAAGCTTTTGTTGGAGAATTGACTTAACCTTTTGCAAATTGCATTATGAAATGTCAATTTGCTTGTTTTACTGATGTTACCAGCCTCTATTGTTAAGCTTGTTAAACTACACTTAGCAAAAATCCCACCTATGTTCTTTTCCTGTAACTTCCTGGTATAGAGAATAAATGTGGGGTGACAACCCAGTTCATGGTTAATTTCCCAAAAGGAAGGAATGCCTCCCCCTTGAGGGTTCTGGGAAATTAACCCCTTCGGGGTCTCTCACTGCTTGGAAGAAATGGGCTTTGAGTAATCCTTTTTGTGGCTCTGTCACCCAGGGGAAGAGAGGTGTCAAATCTGTGTGAGAGGTGACAAATCCGTGTGAGGCAAATCAACAGACTGTGCAAGACCGAGAGATGAGACACACACAAGCTGCCCAACCTATGCTAGCCCACAGGGGACCTTGGTGAATGGGAAGCAGTACCAGAACACAGTATGCTGCTATTATTTTTATTGCCTATGCTATTTATTTATCTATACTTACTGTTTTTGCAGCCAAAAATATAACAGTTTATTCAGAGCAGGATCATCACTGGGTGAAAAATGATTTGGAAACAGGATGTTGACACGATCTTAGCCTGTCTCCCCACAGGCCACTCATTATTTGCAAAGAGAAAATGCTACCTTTAGAGTGGAAAATGGTGGTGATTCCTTAACTAAGTGATAAAATGTGCATCACCAATAATAGGACAAACGTCCTTTGTGTACCTCCTAAAGTGACACATGAAAAAAGGCACAGTGTCCCTTTTGCAGAGTTCTTGCCAACAAGAGTTAACCTGGATTGAATCGTGAGAACACAAAGCCAGACCATGAGACATTCTGCAAAATGCTGGCCCATGATTCACAAGCATCTCTGTGAATGAGGACAAAGAGAGGCGGTGAAACTGTCCCAGACAGAAGGAGACTGAAGAGACACGATGAGAAAGGAAATGCTGTGCTGGACAGCTGGGAAATCAGAACACGAGTGCGGGGCCCAGGGCATGGGTGGCTCCTGCATTTGGTCTTTTGCTCCTCACATTGTGGAAGTTTCCCTCCCACTCAGTGGCTCTAGGAGGTGACTTCACCTCGGGGACTGCTCAGCTCTTCTGGGGCTCTAATTGACCTTCAAGAGACAGCTATTTAGAGACTGAAATATGATGCCAAGTTCAGTCCCTCTGCATTTAGCTATTTTCCTGAGCTCAGCCATGGTTGGATGGAATCTAATAATTATTGGAACTTTATAAAATGAGAGTTTGGGGAATAAATGGAAATGGCTTTCATTTTTCATTCATATGACATTAAAAATGACATCCCATAGCTTGACCAGGATCTAATATCCGTGTAATAGACTTGTCAGGATGCCTCAGTGATAGCCGGGACTGAGGCTGCCTTATGCCCAGTTATGGTTCTGGGCGTTCTCCTGCAGCTGGACCAGTGTTGGAGCCAGTGTGTCTTTTCTTGAGGGAGGAGGGATTTAAAATACCTATGATATTGAGGTTCCTAGGTGAAGTTACTAAGAAGGATGTTCTCAGTGTGTACAGGTTTTCATGAACACGTTTGATATCCATGTAAATATTCTGGGTGTCAGTGGGTTTCACATACATGTTTCGTTGTGTAGTGTAGGTGTGCTGTCTGACATATTTTGCTCACTTTCAGAATTATACCTTTTGGTAGCTAGAGAAGCTCTACTCAAATCAAGGTACTTAGGCAGGGCCATCTGAAATCATTAGCTTTGCTTTGATATCAGAATAGAAAACCTGTCTTTGAGAGCCATCGACATTTGCTTATCTCTTAAGTTTCTTCTAAGGGAAACCATTATTTATCCCAGCTCACTGCTTCGTTCCTATTAGGAAACTTACTTCTCTAAAGCATGTTTCCTTATCTGTAAAATGTAAATAAGAATTTATAGAATTTATAGCACAGGAGCAAGGTGGGGATTGAATATGACAGTGATTAAAAGTACTTCTATGTTTTGAATGTTGGTGTCTCCTCCAAAATTCATGTTGAAACTTAGTCCCCGATGCAACAGTATCAGGAGGTGTGGCCTGGGGAGGTGTCAGATCGCAAGGCCTGGACCTCACGAATGGGTCATTGCTCTCATAAAAGGGCTGAAAGCAGATAGCTAAGCTCCTGCTTTCTGCCCTTCCGTCCCTTCTGCCATGTGAGGACACAGCGTTCGTCCCCTCTGGAGAACGCAGCAATAAGGTGTCATCTAAGGAACACAGACCAGGCCCTCACTAGACACCAAACCTGCCAGTGCCCTGATCCTGGACTTTCAGCTTCCACAATTGGGAGAAATAAATTTCTGTTGTTTGTAAATTAACCAGTTTTAGCTACTGTGTTACAGTGGCAGGAATGAAGGAAGGCAGGTACTAAACACATGGTAAGTGCTTAATAAGGTTAGCTGTTCTTTTGCAAGCACATATTTGAATTTTGTTTAAGCTGTGTTTAAAGTGCATTGATACTCCGTTTGGTTTAAAAGTATCCCACTTGGTTGGACAGGATCTTATCTACAAGCAAGGGCATGGAAAACAAGCTAGGTTAGGACTCCTGCCACTGGCCTCCATGGATGTCCCCTGTCCCCCGTCACAACCCTTAACATACCAAGTATCACTGGGTGAGGGGGAAGCTCTTATTTATTTTGTATTCATAATGCTTAGTGAAGCGCTTGACAAATGGTTGGCACACATGGCAAATTTTTGAATGTCAGAATAAATAAATAGCCAAGTTAATAAATGATTCTTTGTGATGCTTAAAATCATTATAAGTATAAGCGCTTATGCATTTTGTAAAAGAGGTTCAGGTGTCTGTAGTTATTTTCTCCTGAAAACTCACTGTGCAACTGAAAGATACTTGTTAATGTGATTAATTATAATAATACAGACTCTTTTGCTGACTAATCAATCCCTGCTAATAGGTAAAGGGTACACTGAAGCAACTCCATATTTAGTTTAAGTACAACTTTTTAGTTTTTAGTTTGTTTCAAGTACAACTTTTATGTCAACCTATCATCTTACCGTCAGACAAATTTCAGAGTAAGTGTCCTCGCTTAGGGCTCAGAAATCATGGGTGTTCCATTGAATAAGTTATGTAACACGAACAGTGTCCCAGGGCGAGACTCCATTTTACCCATTTACCTTTAAACAGACGTTTCTTGAGGCAGCTCGGTGTGTATGGCCAGAGCTGGGGAGGAGTGAAGCTTCTGAGATGAGTCAGGGACGAAGACAGGTAATCATGGTCCAGGGCAGGTGTGGTGATGGAGGCAGAGCAAGTCACTGTCACAGGACTGGTGACGAAGTGCCTGATCTGCAGCAGGTAAGTCCCAAAAGGCTCCCCAGGGGCCGTATCCTATCAGATGGGTCTTGAAGGATGAGGGAGGCTTCACGAAGGCTGGGGATGGAGATGCCAGGCGCAGGTGAATTATGTTGAGGGCGCGGAGGCACGAGCAGGCTGATCAATAGCACTTAGGAAGCAGAATATCATTTAAGGATGCTGAGCTGTAGCATTTGCAGGAGGAAATGAGGTCGAGTGAGGTGGGAAGGGAGCAGGCGCCTGGTAGCCAAGGATTCCTGCCCCACTTGGGGAGTCTGCACTCCGCTTTGCAGGGAGTGAAAACGGACTGAAGAGTCCTGCTCAGGGAAGAGACATGGCCTCATTTGCATTTTGGCAAGTCACACTTGGTGACATCGTAGAGGCTCGATTGAAGTGGGAAGGACAGTGGAAGTGGGCAGGTGGACTTGCACATTGTGGCAGTGGTCAGGTGAGAAACAGTGGCCAGGACTTTTAGAGAGGAGAGGAAAACAGTGCATCAGTATCGAAGGTGAGGGCAGCTCTCGATGGACTTCCCTTGTTTACCGAAGGGCTTTTCATCTTGCTGGATTGTTGGCGTTTAACACTTACCATGTCTACACAGAAATAATAAGTAGACGCTATAACAATTGGTAGAAACTAGCAATTTTTATTTCTGAATTATATTGAGAGGAGGTTGTATAGTTGAGAAGCAAGTTTTTCTGCATGCAAATTTGGTTTTCATGGTGTTATATGGTGATTTCCATTTGAAAATATTCACCATGTAAATGTGAAGTAACTATCGGTTATTTTTCAGACAGAAGATACATTTTTTTTTTGTCTCTAATGAAAAAGTAACTTAGACTTTTTAAAGGCTGTTTCTATTTTGTACCTTGTATTGGAGGAGCATCAGCTTCATCTGACAGAGGTACTGTGATCTCAGTAGACTTGACGTAGAGAAAGGATGGCTGCGGTGCATCAGTATCGAAGGTGAGGGCAGCTCTCGATGGACTTCCCTTGTTTACCGAAGGGCTTTTCATCTTGCTGGATTGTTGGCGTTTAACACTTACCATGTCTACACAGAAATAATAAGTAGACGCTATAACAATTGGTAGAAACTAGCAATTTTTATTTCTGAATTATATTGAGAGGAGGTTGTATAGTTGAGAAGCAAGTTTTTCTGCATGCAAATTTGGTTTTCATGGTGTTACATGGTGATTTCCATTTGAAAATATTCACCATGTAAATGTGAAGTAACTATCGGTTATTTTTCAGCCAGAAGATACATTTTTTTTTGTCTGTAATGAAAAAGTAACTTAGACTTTTTAAAGGCTGTTTCTATTTTGTACCTTGTATTGGAGGAGTGTCAGCTTCATCTGACAGAGGTACTGTGATCTCAGTAGACTTGACGTAGGGAAAGGATGGCTGCGCGTGGCCTGCTGAGCACACCGTCCCTGGCTTTCCCTGTCTTTACTAATGGCAGCTCCCTCCTTCCCACTGCCGAGGTCAGAAGTCCTGGGGTCATCCGTGACTTTTCTTCCCACACCCACATCCGATCCCTCAGCAAACCCTGCAGGTCCTGCCTTCAGATATGCCCAGGCTGGGACGGCTTCCCCGTCGTGCCATGTCGTGGCTCTCCTGGATAATGGCTGTGGCCTCCCAAATGTTACCCCTGAGGCCCTTGGAGACTTCACGCCTTTTACTGCCCAGTACCAGGCAGATTCCATTGCAAGTTGAGTCAGGTCCTATCACCTCCCTGCTCGAGAGCTGTCAGCTCTTCTGTCAACTCAGGTAAGAGCCTGAGGTCCTCACTGGCCTCCAGTGCCCACTCTGCCCAGCCACCGGGCCCTCCTGCGGCTCTTGTCTCCTGCCCCTGAGGAAGCCCTGCAGGCATCTTCATGTCAACTCAGGTAAGAGCCTGAGGTCCTCACTGGCCTCCAGTGCCCACTCTGCCCAGCCACCAGGCCCTCCTGCGGCTCTTGTCTCCTGCCCCTGAGGAAGCCCTGCAGGCATCTTCACGGTCCCTCCTCACTGCTTAGCACTGCCTTCTCGGCGAGGACACCCAGCCTGTCTCAAGGGTGCTTTCTGCCATGCCCAGAGCTCTCCACCGACATCCTGGCTACTGGTATCGCTTTTCTTCTGTCCCACCTACCTTGGCTATTTGTTTATTTTTATGTCTGTCTCTCTTCCTTTGATTGATAGTTGCATAAGGGACAGGTTTCGTTCATCCGTTTAAAAGCTGCTATATCTTTAGCACTTTAAAGATGCCCGGAACATAGGAGGGGCTGGGAATGTTTTGGAAGGAACGGAAGGCACCCATGTTTCTCAGGAAAGAGCTTTTAGGCTGAGGGATGTTTCCTTAGTGTTCACCTTGACTCGGAGCTGCTGTATAGCAGGGGGGTTGGAGGGCACTGTCTGGGGGCAGTTGGCATGTGGGGCAGTCGCTGGTGGGTTTCTGGGCTGGCTGTGAGGCTTCTGGCTGTGTGGCCTTACTGTCACTTCTCCTCTCCGGGCCTCATTTTGTTGACGTGTGAACAGGGATGAAGTAGTGTACATGCCTGGTGAACAGGCGGTGGTAGGTGAATGGGTATGGACTGAGAATGAATGTTTCCAGCAAAGGTAGAGTCAGTGGGACACAGCTGGGGTCATTGACAGGGGCTGAGAAGCAGGTGCTCTGTGAGAGGCTGGAGTTCAGCGTGGCTGGTCTTCATGTAAGAGGAGCACAAGTGTGTTCCAGCGTTGTCCACAACGCGTCTGTCTGGTGAGCTCACTCTGCAAGGCCCAGTGTTTGCCATGGAGTTGTTCTTAATCTCCTCCCAAACCAGCACACAGCTCCCTCTGCTGGGTGCTGAGCCAAGGCCAGCCGGGCTGGCAGCGCCCTTCCAGCGGGCTGCGTGGGGGCTGCGGGGGGCAGCGGCACCTGTTTCTCTGAACTGTTGCAAATGCTCTGATGAGATCTCTGTGTTCTTATCCGCAATCAGGAAACGGGAAGTGATCTGACACAGCACATTGCATCAATTATGATCAGACCGGGGAACGTTCTCTCTGATAAGCACTTTCTGCCAAACTGGGCACCTCTCTTTGAAGGCAATCAGCGGCCCAGGGACACCGTTTTATCCACCTGGCTTCGTGGAGTCTGGGGCACCTCCCTGCTCAGAGCCCCGACACTCAGGCCTTTGCAGGAGCTCCAGATACTTCTGCCTTCTGAACTCCCACCCTCTGGGTCCTCAGCAGAGTCCACAGAGCACGGCTTCAGAAGGAAAGCATGAAAGAAGGTGGCTGTTGGGCAGCGTACAGATTTAAAAGCAGAATTCTGTCATTTAGTTTGTGCTTTATTTTTGCTTTTTAAAAGGAATCCTGGTTATATTCCTTGTCGTGAGTGAAGAAAAAGTCCCTCTGAGACAAGTGCTGGCAGATGACACCATAAAGAAGAAGGAATCGGGCACTCTATCGGGGAGGAAGGAGCATACGTGTCTTTGCTGGAAGTCCTGGGTTTGAACCCCAGCTTCACCATGGTCTTGTTCTCAAGGTGGTCATGATGGGGGAATGAAGCACTGGACATAGAACCGGTTTCACGTGCTGTAAATCACTATGCTGTACAAAGACTGTTAATGTGTTCAGTGAACTGCATTTGTTTTGACACTATTTTTTTATCCCCCTTTCCAGTCATCGTTGTAGTTAAACAAACCTCAGAATGGAAACACCTGGCTTTCCCTCTCCCGGGAGCACCCCTGGGCGAGGTGCCTTTGCAATGCACACCTTCACCTTTCTCTGAGGTCTGTGCAATGGGAAAAGAAAAAAACCATGGTTCAGGTGGCCATTGTCAGTAAGAGCAGGTTATTGAATGCAATGAAATAAAGGTGCCCTTACAACTTGCACACTTGATTCCAGAGGCTACAAAATGCAATTATTCGTTTACCTCTTGCCACAGGATTATCACATTTCGAGCGCACATGTCAAAACATGTCCTATCAGTGACAGGAGACACATGGAACCGCACCATGCAGGCTTTGGACTCGCTCGTTTTTCTGTGCTGAGAATGCACTTCATGCAATTTTTACTTTACCTGAATTTTAATTTGCAAAAATTATTTGTGTAATTACTGGCCTAAATAAATGATCAAATTAAGGTAAGCGTTCCTATAAGCGCCTTTCAGAATGTTTTCTTTCCCTTCTCTCACATGTGCCTTTCCATAAAGACCCGGCTCCTTTGCTCATCAAGAGACTAGGAAAAAGCAGGGTGCCTTCCAGGGTCTGGGGTTAGGGTGCATTAGAAGGGGGTCGAAATTCTGGCAGCTTGTTAGACAAAAATAGAAAGTAAAGTCAGTTGATTTTCTTCTGTTATGATTGGAAAAAATGTATTACCTCTAAATGCTACCCATAAAGCCATCCAATATTTTGAGTGTTTGCATAAAAACAGAAGGAACTTGATCAGCCTCAGCGCTTCATCTGACTCCTGTGTAGCTTTAAGGAATCAAATATTGCCTCCATCTTGAAGTTAATTGGTCTTTGGGGATAGAGCTAATGATATTCATCACTTCTTTTTCTTGCTCGGTCTCATGCTACTTTCAAATTTTAACACCACTGTAATAAGGCTTGGAAGAAAGAGTGGACAGAAAAAGCTCTCAGAGGACCTGGTGGGGACTGGAAGAGGATTTCTGGTCTGGAAGAAATACCAAAATGGCTACAACAGCAAACTACAGTTATGTTCTCTTTGTTTTGACTGTATCCAAAGAGGTTGCAATGTTTTGTGGCTGGGTGGCCCAGCTCCCGTGGAAATACCTGTGGCTTTTCAGACTGTGGCACAGGAGTGGTTTGGTGCCCAAGAACAGGAGGTGAGGTTGGTGGCTGGCATTAGTGGTTTGACTAAGGCAGGTGCCAGAATTCCTATCTGCTTCCTGGGAGTCCAGACCCGGAGGCACAGGTAAGGACCTGGGCAGGACAGCCTTAATGAAGGCCAGTGTTTGGCAGGGAGGAGCAGTGCTATGGGCAGAGGCCACCGGCAGGTGTTCTTAGTGTCTGTGTTTTGATGGGGACATGAAGAGGAGCCAGGAGGGAAGGGCTCTGCCCTCAGAGTAGGGCAGAGCTAGGTTCGAAATGTTGCGTCTCGCCTTACTAACTGTGACCTTCAGCAGGTTACCAGCCTGCCTGGGCCTCGGGGTCTGCCCTCTGTAAAAGGGAGACGTTGGTAGCGATGTTGCAGCTGCTTGTGAGGATGAAAATGGAACAATGCATAAGAAGCAGTTCACACGGCAGCTGGAGAAGAGGCACTGGGAGAGGAGAAGAGGCACTGGGCGAGGAGAAGGCATTTTGTGCAATGCTTTCTATGAGTAATAATGTTTTCATGTACTTTAATGGTTACCCAAAATTTGTCTATTTAAGATATTCCCAGAGTGGCTGGGGAAGTGGGAACTACCCTCCAGAAAAGAGTGTCCTTGTACCAAATTATGATACTGAATGAATTTATGATAATTACCAATAGAGGTGCTTTAAAACAATGCTCTCATATACTAGGGCACTTCAGAACAGTTTGTGGAAAATTGAATTAAAATATAATACAAATCTTTCCATGAACTTTTTGAAGACCCCTTCTACTGCTTCCTGAGTGCTATGGGCTAAATTGTGTCCCCTCCCATCCCCCACTATGTTGAAGTCCTCAGTAACTCAGAATGTGGCCTTATTTGTAAATAACGTCTTTGCAGATGTTGGGAGCGAGCAGCCCCACTCCCCTCTTTGTGTGGCCGTTGCCTCGTAATCTGCTTGTGCCAGAAACTGCTTGCTCCTGGCTATGCAAGTTAATTTGCAAGTGACCTTTTATCCTTCTCCAGAAACTGTTTAACCATAAACATTCTGGGCAGCAACCTTTACTTTGAATGTCCTGTCTTTGTTTCTCCTCAAGATATTATCATATCTTTACATTCCAGACCCTTTGCAGCATGCCTGCTTTTTCCCTATATAAGCTGTAACTTTCAAACTAATAAACGAGACTTGATCAGAATACTGTCTTGTCTCCATTTCTCGTGTCTCTTGCTTCCATCCCATTCCCACTCCCCCCTCCAGGGTCTGCGTTGAATATCCCATGGGTCGGGACATGCAGACATAATTAATTAAGATGGGGTCATATTGGAGTAGGGTGAACCTCCAATCCAATATGACTGATGTCCTTGTAAAAAGCGGAGATTTGGACACAGACATGCACAGCAGAAAGATTATGTAAAGACACACAGCGAGGACACCAGGTGAAGACAAAGGCTGAGTTTGCAATGATGCAGCTGCAGGCTAAGGAACACCAAGGACTGCCATCTGTCACCAGAAGCCAGGAGACAGCTGTGGGACAGAAGGTGTGGCACAGCCTCAGAAAGAACCAGCCCTGCTGACACCTTCATCTCAGACTTCTGGCCCCCACAACTGTGAGACAGCACATTTCTGTGGTTTTGAGCTCCTTGGTTTGTGAGCCTTTGTTATGGCATGCTGCTCTAGGAAACTAGTACACCGAGGATGCTTCTCAACCATGACCTAAAACAATGCACAGTAGGGAGCAGCTCTGTCTCTTCATAAGCTCAAAACTGCTGGCCTCGACCTTACAGGGCATTCTTCTTTGGGTGGAATAACCTCCGTTCCTCACCTTCTGATCTGGGGCTAGGCACTTCGCCTCATGGGGCACTTTCTTCCTCGTGGCCACCAGCAGCAGGGCTTCTACTTTGTGGGCCCATCTCTAGCAAGGCTGTCACATGACTTTACACGTGAATTTTCTCTTCAGCCAGAGACAGACACCTCCACAAGGCAAGGCCTTGTTATCACTTTATCTTTCTTAGGACTGACAAATTTTAATAAAAATTTAAATATAAATTTTAGCAAGAAATATGAGGAATTGAAATATTCTCCACATTATGTCTTATTAACCAGTCTTAAGTGATCTAGAATTTGCTTCATCAAAACTGAATATTCCAAATCCAAGTACATTCATTATGATTCTCACATGCAAGGTAAGATCATCAGCGCAGTGGTCTCGGAGAATTTCCTGTTTGTTGGTGCAGTCTTTTTCTTCTTTACGTTGTATGACAGGTATGTATCCCATGTGGTTGGGAGGCTGGTGAGTATAAGTGGAGTAAGAATTTAGAAATCCAAGCTGGAAAGAACTTTATAGCTCATATTATCAATAATCTTAAAACCCGTACAGATGTTACAAAAGCAAACAATCCCATCTCTCAATGTTTCAGGTATAAAAACTTAGGCCCAGAAAGGTAGAGTCAGGAATTGTCCTGAAATCAGAGCTCAAGTCTTCTGCATCAGGCCAGTGGCTCAGGTCTGGGGCATGTTTATGTTGTATTATGCTCACGTGATGTAAAATATCAGCAATCGGTGACTATGGGAATATTTGAACATCCTCCTTCCATTTTATAGATTGTTTCATGGAAAGATAGAGTTTCTTCCATTTACTCCAGTCCAACCAGCAGTAAGTGATCACATTAGTTGTGTTTAGTGCTTTGCTAGAGGCTGCAGAAGAATCAATGTAGTGGGTGACCTAGGTCTTTTTCTCAGCAAGGATTCAAGGTGTACAGACATATGTCACACACACACACACACACACACACACACACACACACACACACACACACACACACGGCATTTGAAGCAAAGTCCTACTTTCCTTGCTTCTGGTGTTCTTGAAAAAAGTCTTAAGAATTTTAAAGGGACATTTCAAGTTGCAACAGCACCTGCAATGAAATAGTTAATGTACCATTTATGTTCTGTTGCACCTCATCTTCATCCCAGTCCTTCCATGATCTTCTCCATGTGGTGGGGGTTGGAAGCCTGAAAACGTCAAATCCCACATTCCCTTGCTCGCTCTTTTCTATGTTCTTTCCATGAGAAGCGTGGGAAGGAGATTAGCAAGTAGAAAAGAGAAGCCCTTCCTTTCCTGGTCCCAGCAGGCCCCAGCAGGCTCCAGCAGGGGCAGCGAAAGGGCAGCTCAGCAGTGACGTGGCCCCTGGGTGCCATCCCACAGAGAGCAGGTGCCTCCTGATCACCGGCCCCATGCTCCTTCATGAACAGTTCTCTCTGCTAAACATCTCTCTTTGTGAAATATCTATCTCTTCTGAAGGTTTCCAAACAAATACAAGACATTTAATTAAATTTTCATATTCCCAACTACATGTGTATAACTTAGGGGGGCCTACAGGCTTTGGGGCAAAATACCACCAGAAATTTCTGACACACACCCACACACACACACACATAGGTGTAGGAAGAGGGCGACAGGTGTTGTTAAAGAAGATAGTGTCAGTAGCGTTACCACCACCACACTCACACATAGAAATACTCAACAAATGTTCAATCACTCCCCTAATGTCCATTTTCCTTCCTTTGAATCATATATTTTTTTCAACATGTCTGATCTCCAGCAGATGTATAAAATCAGCCCTGGTGACTTACAGCCACAGTGTCATAATTCCTCAATGGAAGCAATTTAAAAATGTTTTTTCAGGAGAAAAATCTATGTTCCTGAGTGAGTCATTTTCTTAATGACTCTATTCAGAAAGTCAACAGGTCCTGGTGCACAGATAATATGAGTCCGTTTGGACCAAATGTTAAACAGAATGTGAAGGAGACATTTATGAATTCGGAAGCACTTAACATAGTGCAGGGCACATGATGGCACTCAGTCAATTACTCTTAAATTGTGATTTACTAAGTTAATAAACAAGTATACACAAAAGCAAAATGAGCGGAATGCTGATGAAGAAGAAGGGAAGTGGAAACCAAGCAGAGGCAGCAACGGCCGTCATGGCGGTGCCTCAGAAGCCACAAAGCGTTTCCCCACTGCCCCATTTTGTCATCACAACAGTACTCTCAAGTAGGTGACGAAAGGGAATTCAATATTTATATGGAAAAAACTGAAGGGGCCAGCCTGTGGCTCACTTGGGAGAGTGCAGTGCTGATGACACCAAGGCCATGGGTTTGGATCCCCATATAGGGACGGCCTGTGGCTCACTTGGGAGAGTGCAGTGCTGATGACACCAAGGCCATGGGTTTAGATCCCCATATAGGGACGGCCTGTGGCTCACTTGGGAGAGTGTAGTGCTGATGACACCAAGGCCACGGGTTTGGATCCCTATATAGGGATGGCCTGTGGCTCACTTGGGAGAGTGCAGTGCTGACGACACCAAGGCCACGGGTTTGGATCCCTATATAGGGATGGCCTGTGGCTCACTTGGGAGAGTGCAGTGCTGACGACACCAAGGCCACGGGTTTGGATCCCTATATAGGGATGGCCTGTGGCTCACTTGGGAGAGTGTGGTGCTGACAACACCAAGGTGAGGGTTAAGATCCCCTTACCAGTCATCTTCTTTTTAAACAAAACAAAACAAAACTGAAGCCCAAGTAATTGAGTAATATTCCCATGAGCCCACAACTGGTGGTAATAATGTTAACACTTACTGATAACTGACAGCATCTCAGGCACTATTAAGTGTTTTCTGTATGCCATTTTCTTTAGTCATCGAGCCAGCTTTATGGGACCAGGAACACTAGTGTTCCCATTTTACTGAAGAGGAGACTGAAGCTCAGGAAGAGAGATAGTTCTCTCAAGGAGACACCATTGTAAGTGGAGCACCCCAGGCAGCCTGAGTAAAGTCTGGATACTGTCTGCTGCACAGTCACTAGGTGGCAGAGTGTGTTCACCACCACTTCCTCACTGTGTTATTTCCACAGGGCAGGTACCGCTCCTAAGGCAGCATGGACATCCATTATTCTACGCAGTTAAAAGTTCAGTTCATGATGCTTGCAAGCTAGATAGTTTCTTCTGCTTGCTGTAATCTTTTGTTTAAATTCTTGGTTGCCTTTTATTTCATTGAATGAATCCTTCAGCTCCAGGAGTTCTGCTACATTCCTTTTTAAGGTATTAATCTCTTTGTAAATTTCCTCCTTCATATCCTGGATGTTTGTGCTCATTTCATTGTATTGTCTGAGTCTTCTCTTATCTCATTGAGTTCCCTTGGGATTGTTACTCAGAATTCCTTTTTTGGTCATTTCAAGGGTTTCCTGTTCTGTAGGGTCCAGTACTTGAGAATTACTATATTCCTTTGGTAGTGTCATATTTTCCTGCTTCCCCCCCGCCATGTTTCTAGTATCTCTACATTGATGTCTTGTTATCTGGTAGATCAGTTTCTTCTTCTATTACTCTGGAGTGAACTTTGAGGAGAAAGACTTCCTCCTCTTTTTCCAGGCTCCTCTGGTGACTCTCCTTGTGTCAGTGCAGTTGAATATGTGGTGGGCCACCTGCACAGTTGTTGTGGCTGCTACCGTGGCAGCAAGCTGTCCTTGCAATGGTAGAAGTTGTGGTTGTGGCTATTGTGGACCACTCCATGGAAGTGGTACAGGGCCTAGACTAGAAAAGACTAGAAAAGCCTAGAAAGAGACAGTAGCAAAATTAATTGTCTATCTGGTGGAAGAACTGACCAACAGACAAAAGAGATAGAAAGACTTCAGAGACATGTTTACATCTTTGAGAGTCCTGTATATCACAGTGTTGGCAATACATTGCTGAGGAGAGAGGAGTGGGTTCACAATTGACATCTAGGTGACACAGTCTGGGGAGAAAAGCATAGCTGGATTGCTGTCTCAGACCCAATAAGGGCAACTTCTGGGAAGATCAAACACCTGACTGTGAGAGAAAAAACTGTAAAGGTAATTAAAGAGAATGTGGGAGTGTTTTTACAACCCTGGGGCAGGGAAGGAATTCTTAAACAGTGCCTCAAAAGCACAACCCATAGCAAAATGGGATGAATTTGTTGACTCAAAATGTGAGGTTGTTTAGCAGAGGATACTGTAGACTGACCAGATGGGTGACTGACTAGGAGAAGATATTTTCAACCCCTAAAAGTGATAAGAGATTGTCATCTGGTACTTCAAATCAAGAGGGAAAAAAAAGGAAACCCAAGAAAAATGTGCAAACAAAATGAATAGGCAATTCGGAAAAAGAGAAATCTGGATGCTTAAAAGAATATGAAGAGATATTTAATGCACTTATAATCAGAGACATGCCAAAATAAGATACTTTGTTCTTTCATTATATACCAATTAGACTTTCAAAATTCAAAAAGCCTGATAAACCTACCTGTTGGTAATGGGTGGATGGAAATTAGAATACAATGCACAGATGGTGGGGTAGGAATTAACCTGGTGTCTGCTTTTTTTAAAAAAATTATTTTATTTATTGAGGCAAAAGCAATTATACATATTTTTGGGGTTGAACATTGAGATATGTTGATCAAATCAATATTACTAGCATTTATATTGTTATAAATCATAATTATTCTTTATGCCCCTTGTCCAATCTCTCCCCAACCCCCATTCCCTCCCCCCACTAATTACCCTAGATTTCTTCTCTCCTTCTGAAAGAATAATGGTTACTCTGTTAATTTGTTGCCTAGATGATCTGTCCAATGCTGAGAGATGTGATCAGGTCCCCCAATATTATCACAGAGCAGATGCTTCTTTTGTCACTCTGAAATGGGCTTTGTGGAAAGAGACATCCTATTCTTTTTGTTTTCTCTGCTGGTGACTCTCCTTGTGTCAATGCACTCCAGTGGCTGGTGGACCATCTGCATGGTGGTTGTGGTGTCTTGTCACTTTCGCGGCAGCCATGGTTATTGTGGAGGCTGGGGTGGGCCACCCACATGGAGGTGCTGTTTTGATATCTCCTTGGAACTGGTGGTATGCCTGATTGTGGGGTGTGTCTGGTCCCCTTCTCCATGCCTCGGGTCACTGGGTGAGACCCAATAAGCTGGCTCAGTGTGCCTAGTTGGGGGTGGGGGGTTCAGTCCCCTTCTCCATGCCCCAGCCCCTGTGTGGGCCCCAAGGTGCTGGCGTGGTGTGCCTCGTTGTGGGAGGAGGGTCCAGTCCCCTTCTCCATGCCCTGGGTCCCTGGGTGGGCCGTGAGGCACTGGACTGGTGTGCTTAGTTGTGGGAGAGAGGTCTGGTCCCCTTCTCTATGCTTTGGGACTCCAGGTGGGCCCCAAGGCACTGGCATTGTGTGCCTGGTTGTGGGAGCGGGGTCTGGTCCTCTTCTCCATGCCTTGGGTCACTGGGAAGGCCCTGAGGCACTGGCATGGTGTGTCTGGTTGTGGGAGAGTGGTCCAGTCTCCTTCTCCATGCCTCAGGTCCCTGGGTGGGCCCTGAGACACTGGCATGGTATGCCTGGTTGCAGGAGCGCAGCCTGGTCCCCTTCTCAATGCTTCAGGACCCTGGGTGGGCCCTGAGGCTCTGGCACAGTGTGCCTGGTTGTGGGAGAGAGGTATGGTCCCCTTCTCCATACCCCGAGTCCCTGGGCAGGCCCTGAGGCACTGGCCTGGTGTGCCTGGTTGTGGGAGAGAGGTCTGGTCCCCTTCTCCATGTCTCGGGTTCCTGGGTGGGCCTTGAGGTGCGGGCATGGTGTGCCTGGTTGTGGGAGGGAGGTCTAATCCCCTTCTCCATGCCTCAGGTCCCTGGGCTGGCCCAAAGGCACTGGCACAGTTTGCCTGTAAGTGGGAGTGGGGTCTGGTCCCTGGATCCAAGCCTCCGGTTCCCAGGCAGGCCCCAAGGTGCTGGTGGTGTGCCTGGGCTGGAACTAATTTTTTTGTCTTTTGCTTCTAACATGGGGGAACTTCCTGTGGGAACCAGTACTTGAGCTGTGTGGTTGTTTAAATTGCTGCTTTGCTGCTGTTTCCCTAAGGAAGGCTTTTTGTGTAGCTCAGGGTTTAATGGTTGATCTTATAGTTACTTCCGGCTCTCCAGAGACCCGGTGGATCTGTGTTGTGTAGAAACTCTGATCTAGGCCTGAGTTTTCTCATCAAACTGCACCCCATGCAATTCTGTATTCTTGACCAGTCTCCTCTGAGAGGTCCTGCACTGATTGGGGCGGTGGATCAGCCATCCTTGCTGTGCCCCAGTGTTCTCCTGGTGTTTCCATCTCACCCACCGCCCATGTTCCAAACACTTCCCATGGGATGGGCCCTGTGCTGGTCCCTTGCAATGACTCACTGGCCTCTGAATGGCTCCCTTTTTCCAGTTGTTCTGGCTCCTCGCTCCTGCGTGGGTCCATGGGAACCCTATTAGTGGTCTTGCTGTCCTGGGGGCCGCCAAGGCCCTCTTCTCCCCTGCTGCCTCCAAGTAACTCCATCTGAAGGGCACAGCTGCAGCTTCTGCCAGCTCCTGCTCCATGTGCTCAGCAGCTCCAGCCTTAAAGCAGCCATGGCCTAAAATGCTCAGAGCAGCTTTTTCTCTCTCGTTGTAGTTTCCCCCACCTTCATGAACTCTGTAGGTCTCTCCTCTTCTTCCCTTGAGCTCCAGTGGCCCCAGCTTGGCTGATGTTACATTTTTATAGTTGTAAATTGGTTGATTGTGGGAGAGAATGATGCTGGGGACCATCTATTCTGCCATCTTGACTGGAAACTCCTGGTGTCTGCTTTGACAACAGTCTGGAGGTACATAGTGAAAGATAAGGATTGACACACGCTGTGGCTCAGGAATCCCACTCACGCACACAGGGATGTAAATATATGACAGTGTGTGATGCTGCATTGAACAGGAGCATCTGGTAGCTAAGGTGTGCTGGCACCAGAGGGACATGCTTCAGAAGAATGGTGGGTAAGTGGGGTGGAGGCTCACGACAGGACACTGTGCCTCAGCAGCAAGCGAGGCAGGCCCATGGCCACATGGAAGATACACAGAGCCCTGCTGAGTGAGAATGTGAGCTGCAGAGTGAGGGCTTGAGCCCGACACTCTTAGGTCAATTAAAAACATAAGTAGGCAAATCATTCCCATTATTCCTCACACACACAGGCATATTTGAAGACAGACACTGAACACAGGAAATGACTCTCTGGAGGTGGGCAGAAGGTGGGAAAGGATTTGGGGGTGGATATAGAGAATGAGCTGGAAAAATGTTATATAAAGGTACACGTAAAGAAACAAGCTGAGGCAGGGTGTTTGCCCAGTTCTACCGTGGTTGCTGTGAGGAGTTTAGAACAGTGAGAGGCATGCAGTGAAAGCTCAGTGGATGTGTGCACTGCTGGGTGTGGACTCGTGATCCAGAGAGGCACGGTCCCTGCTGTCCTGTGGCTGGGAGCTCAGCTATGCTCCATGTGATAGGGCTGGGGCTTGAATCCAATTCTGATAGGCTCCAAAATCCATTGTTTTCCCACTAAACCAGATGCTAGATTATAATGCAAATGAGACAAAACAGGGCAAAGAACAGAGGGATGAAGGGAAGCACAAGGCACCGGTGGGGTCACAGAGGGAGACACATCAATGCGTATGCCGGGTGGGACGTTCACACGCCCTGAGTGGCTTCAACAGGACTCAAAGGACTTCCACACAAGCAAGGACGTGCAGGTGTGGGAGGAGATGGAGAGTTGGAACCAGAACATGGCGTGTGTTGTGGGCGAAGACCCGAGGAGCCTGTGGGTGCCAGGGAGCTGTTCTCATCCCGTTCATCAGGCATCAATGTCACTGAGCCGTGGAAGCACATGATCTGCTGTGTTTAGGAAAGTGGCTCTGGAGCCACCATGAGGGCTAGTGCCCGAGGTAAGAGGGCAGTAAAACATGGATGAAAGAGGCAGAAAGATAAACTAGGACCGTGTGAGTGACCCCAGCAAGAAGGGAAGTCTGGACGCGGTGGCAAGAGACACCCTGCAGGCAGCTGTGAGTATCTGGTGGCTGGATTTGGGTGTGGAAGGAAAGGAAGGAGAGCATTGTTTGTTCAAAGTTCTTCCTTTTTGTAATTGGAAATTCCGTTTTCATAACCAAATACTGATTAGCGGGCTTGAGAGTTTAATCTAGTGAGTGCTCTACATGAGAGAAACGTGGTGCGGATACATCCTGCCTTGTCAAAGCTGAGAAGGACCTTGGAAATCTTCATGTATTTGAGAGGATTTTCTGAAACAATTTAAAATTGGTGATTTTCCTCCATGGAACCCATGCACTGCCAGAACTTCTGGAGCTGTCTAGGGAAAGCAGGGTGAGGACCCAGGGTGGGTCCCTGGGAGGCTGGCACTGGAACACTGGGGTCTGCCCATGGATGAGGGCCAGTAAGTGGGAAAGTCATGAGGTCATCCAGAGAGGTTGTCACAGCATTCAGCCTAGACCTGGGCCACCTCAATCCGGCCTGGTTCTTCTTCCACCGTGTCAGATGATGATTCCATGGAGCAAGTCTGTCTCAGTGCGGGGACCTGTCTGTGTCCAGGGGGAGCACTGCACAGCCCGAATTTGATGAAGACATCCATCCAAAGAACGGACTCGAGTGGATCCCACTTCTGTTTATATGAAGGAAAAAACTTTCCTCCCACCAGTAAAAATTAGCTATTATTTTATTTGCAGCCAGTGCCCTACAGTATACACCACCCTTGCAAAAAGTGCTGTCAACTCTATAATCCTATAATGACTATGGAGCAGTCTGTGGCAGATAACCATCTGTTTCCACATGGCAAATAAAACCACTTAATTGCACGTAGAACTATGGGCTCACTTTTGTTCTCAGATGGGAGTGGTGGGGGCAGGAATAAAGAGCACCTGCAGCCACGCAGAGCCTCTCATCCTGCTGCAGGTGGCTCGTGAGCTCCCAGCCCGGCTCCTGCCAAGGCTGAGTAAGTGGTAGTGGACGGCACCGAAAATGCATTTCTGGGACAGTGACTCTGTAAGACGGAAGGACAAAGCATGACCCTGCAGCCTCTGACCCCATCTCCTCCACACTCAGGTCTTTTGCTTGAAAAGGAGAGTAAATTATTTCAACCCCAAACCTGTTGTCACTTTGTGTTAGAAAAAGGCGAAATGAAATCCTAGCTGACAGGTGAGCTGAGGCTGAAGGGAAAAATTTCATGTTCTTCCTTGAAGCTGGCCCTGCCTGGTGACAAGAGTGAGGAGGAAGTTTTGCTGAAGGAAATGCTCACCGAGGGCTGGAGTTGCTGGAAAACATCCGCCCACCAATGCGGCAGCAGCACACCTGGTGGGGAGGAATTCCAGCCACCACCCAGAAGGTGGCATGACCGTGATCTGTGTGTGTCTCTTGTCACCTGGTGCACGGTGCCAGTGTCTAATGGTGCCTTGCACATTGTGCGAGTCCATAAATCTCTGCTGAGCTCAGTGAGTCAGAGTGGGCCAGAGTCGGGCACTACAGATGGCAGCTGGTCAGGAGCCTGGTGGGATAGTGGGTGGGATGGTGAGTATGTTGTTTCCAGATAAGCTGGTGGATCTTCAATGACCAAGTCAGACAGATCGTTCTAGAAAAGAATGGAATCCTGGTCTGGGAGAAATCAACTGATGGATCTTTGATGTGACCAGCGCCATTTTACACACTGAGCACAAAATAGCCACCAGCCTTTCCCTTACGAGAAACTGCGTGGTTTCTGAGGAACAGAAACTCCTCTACTTCCTCGTGGGTGCACCCTTCCACCTGATTGCATCCGCCAGCCTCATCTTCCACTCCGGCCCCAAACCCCTGCCTGATGACGTCAGCCTTCCCTACAGCCTATATAAGCCCTCCCACCTGACGCCAGCTGCTGCTCTCCATTTTGCGTGCAGCCTGGCAGATTCTTTTCCTTTAATAAAGCTTGATCCATACCTGGTGTTTCAGCTCACTTTCTTTCATTTTGGTGCCAAAACCTGGGAAGGGTTCAGCTGATGTTCTTGGACGATCCCCACCTGGGTTAATCGGCCCCTTGGCTGCCCTTCCCAGACCTGCTGAACCAGGTACCTCCGGGACTCTCTCCTCTTGCTGCTTCAAGACCAACACATCCAACATCAGCCTCAATTCAGGGTGAGTCAGTGGGTCTGCCCTACTTCTGTGGATTCCCCCAACTACTTTCTATGACTGCTGTCTACTTCCCGAAGACCAGGCACCTGGGCAGGGGAACCCCTCTCATGCTCCCCAACTATTGAAAGATGCTCCTCTAATTGGTCAGTGGCTCCTCTCTTAAAAAGGAGGTGCACACCAACAAGGACAATCCTTGGTGTCACCCTTCTTCTACCGGGACTGATCACCTCCTTTCTCACTCTCAAAATGGGATTCTCACAATCCCAACTTCCATGTTTTATGCCTCTGGGCTGTCTCCTGGCCAATTTACCCCTTGGCCTCCAGGGAGACATTAAACCTAAACATCTCATTTTCTCCTCCACGCTCTATGCCTCTGGGCTGTCTTCTGGCCAGCCTCTTGGCCTCCAGGGAGATATTAAGTGCAAACACCTCATTTTCTGCTGCAGTCAGGTTTGGCCTAAATGATGGATCCTAGTGGCCAGAAAATGGCACTTTCAATTTGGGTACTCTCAGAGACCTAGACAACTTTTGTCACCAAAGCGGCAAAGCCAGAGAGATTCCTTGTGTTCAAGCCTTCTTCTATCTCTGATCATGTCCTTCTCTCTGTCAAAACTGTCCTACGTCTCAAATTCTCCTATCTCATGCTTGACCTCCCCTTCCAGACTTGGATCAATCTTTTGATCCGTCAGGCCACTCTGCTCTCTGACCACCTCCTTCCGCACCAGCCCCTTCACCTATCCCTCTCTTCCCCACACCTGGTCTCAAGATGCTCATCCTAAGACACCCAAGTCTCAAGATACTCATCCTAAGACACCCAAACTCCTCTCCTACTTCCTCTTTGTCAGGTGACAACCCCGCCTCAGCTCCAGGTCCTTTATACCCTCTCCATGATGTGGCTAGGATAGAGGGAATTGTCCGGGTCTGTATCCCCTTTTCTGTTTCTGATCTCTCCCAAACCAAAAAATGACTGGGAACTTTCCAGTCCTGCCTGGACACATATCTTAAGGCATTCAGATATCTCACCCAGTCTTATGATCTCACATGGTATGATATTTTTATGATTCTTACTACTACTTTGTCCCCTGAGGACAGGGAGCAGGTCTGGATAATGGCCCAACAACAGGCAGACGAGGTACATGCCCCAAATAATAGGTGGCCTGTGTGGAGCTGTTGCGATCCCTTGCATGGACACAAATTGGAACTACCAGGCTGGCCACAGGGACCAGGACCTCTGGGATAACATGATCACACACCTACTTCCTGACCTCCAAAGGCTACTCACAAGTCGGTCAATTATGACAGGGTTAGAGAAATCACACAGAGATCCACTGAAAATCCCAGTGAGTTCCTAGCCCACCTGTCTGAGGCTTTACATAAATACACACATATAGACCCAAACTCCCCTGCAGGCAGGGCTCTCTTATACTCTCATTTCATTACCCAATCAGCCCCTGATATTAAAAAAAAAACTAAAAAAAACTTGAGGATGGCCCAAATACAACCCAGGGAGACCCCCTCAATGCAGTTTTCAAGGTTTTTAACAATAGGGAGGAGGAGAAGAAGGATCGATACAAAAGAGATCAGACCAAATACTGGCTCCTGGCCAATGGCATCCAAGGCTCACATACCCCTAAGCTGGTTGCCCCAGGGGCAAGCCACCCGAGAACTGCTTCAAATGAGGTCAATTGGGCCACTGGGCATGGGCCTGTCCTCACCCCGAACTCCCTCCTGGGCCCTGTCCTCACTGCAAACAGCCAGGTCACTGGGGGCTTGACTGTTCCACTTACCAGACAGGGAGTGACCCAGTCCCTAACCCACAACTTTAAATCCACAGCCATCCCTACCAGAGCTCCTTGGCAATGCCCAGGGCCTGGGGCCCCCATGGAGATCACCATGTGTGAGCCCAGGGTAACTCTCCTCAAAACAGGTAAGCTGATCTCTTTTGTCATTGATACAGGGGCCACTTACTCTCCCCTTCCTGAATATGAAGGATCAACAACCCCATCCTCTATCACAATAGTAGGGGTCATGGGATCAGAATACCACCCACAGATCACTCAACCCCTTTCCTGCACACTACATCACACCCAATTCACACACAAATTTTTAATAATGCCTCAATGCCCAGCCCCCTTTCTGGGACAGGGCATCCTTTCCAAATTCAAAGATACACTCACCCTACGTCCTTTTTTCCTATCCCACAACACCCTTTCTGTCAAAACCTATTCACCTTCACTTGGACTGATCCTGATATGCATCATTCCCAACAACTCACCTGGACAGTACTGCCCCAGGGATTTCAGGACAGCCCCCACTTCCTCAGCCAGGCCTTAGCTCAAGAATATCTGAACTTCCCTCAACCTCTAGCACTTTAATACACTACGTGGATGACCTCCTCCTTTGTAGCCCCTCCTATGAGGATTCACAGGTCCACACTGTTGCTCTCCTTAATTTCCTGGCCTCCAGGGGATATCGAGTGTCCCCCAGCAAGGCCCAAATTTCTTCTTCTTCAATCACCTATTTGGGAGTTCCCTTAGATCCCACAAAGCCCATTCATTCTCCCTTCCAGTGATTAAAAGCTGCTCTCCTCGCAGCCCCAGCTCTATCCCTCCCAAACCTATCTTATCCTTTTATCCTGTATGTCACTGAAACCCAAGGATTGGTGGTTGGGGTTTTGGGAAAGGAGGCAGGAGACATCGTCTCCCCCATTGCATACCTTTCCAAACAATTGGACACCGCAGCTCAAGGATGGTCTCCCTATTTATGGGCCTTGGTGGCAGCTGCCCTTTTAGCATAAGAAAGCTCTAAACTAACTTTTGGACAACAAACAGTCATTTGTTCCCACCATCATCTTCAAGACCTTCTCAGCCATAGGCCAGGTTGATTCTCTCCCTTTCCCGCCTACAACTTATTCACCTTACATTGACTGATGTCCTCCCTACCACACAAACTGAGAAAATCCTTTTAGATTTCCATAATTCAGTTCATATAGGCTATGAGTCCCTAATACGCCTTCCTCAGCCCTTATATGACTCTCCCCACATAGCCAAGTTACTTAAACAAATCACTCAAAATTGTCCTTTGTGCACTTGTTGCTCCAACAAGGTGGCCTCCAAGTTCGGTCCTTTCCCACCCACCAGGCCAGAGGATACACTCCTGGCCAGGATTGGCAAATTGACTTTACTCGCATGCCTCCCCACAAAAGGACATGCTATCTTCCAACTTTAGGAGATACCTTTTCAGGTTGGGTTGAGGCTTTTCCCTGCACTTCAGAGGATGCTACCACAGTAATGCATGCTCTCACCTCAGAAATCATCCCTTATTTTGGCTTCCCCACCAGCCTTCAGTCTGATAATGGCCCAGCATTCATTTCCCAGATTACACAACTCAGAGCACACATTACATATCAAATGGTACTTACATATACCGTACTATCCTCAGTCATCAGGCAAACTAGAAAGAGCCAGTCACCTCACCAAGCTGTCCATGGAACTTCACCTCCCTCGGACCCAGCTTGTCCCTCTAGCACTCACTCACCTGCGAGCTGCCTCCCACAATCCCACTGTCCTCAGCCCCCTTGAACTTATGTTTGGCAGACCCTTCACTCTCACACCTCTCCCTTCCAGCTCATTGCCTTTAGGCCAGTGTCTCCCTACTCTTTCACTCATTAGGGATCTTCTCTGGGAACAGGCCAATCTTCTATTGCCTCATCCTTTCCCCACCACCCCCTCAGACTTTAAACTGAGCCAGGGACAGCAAGTGTATATTAAAACCTGAATATCAAAGCTCCTCTCACATGCTGGGAAGGGCCTTATACAGCACTTCTCACCACCCCCACGGCAGTAAAGGTGCTAGGAAAGGCCCCTTGGTATTGCTTATCCTTAGTAAAACTAGCACCTGAGACTTTACCCAAAGAATCTGTTAACACCAAGCCAGAGGGGTCCCCCTGCTCAACCCCCAACCCAACACCCCCTTACACTTCGTCTGTTTTAGGACCCACATAATTGAAAGTCTCCAGGACCTCCACTCTTCCCCAATCCCAGAAGAAGAAGATCTTTCCCCTGGCAATTATCCTCTCCCTCTTGCAGACCCGCTTCACGTCCTTCATACAAGAGCTGCTCCAAGACTGGTCCCGACCTGCCACCTCCAGTGTTGAAGGCATCCTTGAGTGGGTGACTGAATTAGCCTGGCAGGGCACCCTCTGTGATTACACCCCCGAGGAGGTTACCCTCTACTCCTTTTTCCTACTAGGCACCCTCTCAACCTCTCAGCCCCTGAACACTTGCCTTTCTCTTCCTCTAGCTTCTTT